>NW_006205007.1:2888008-2956724 GCF_000334495.1 Tupaia belangeri chinensis
TGCCTATGGGTCAGTAAAACAGGAGTTTATGGATTAAAAAGCCAATTAGATCAGCCGCTCATTTTGCACCCGCAATGATGAACTATTTAAGCAAACAAAACAGATAGCAAGAAGTCAGGAAGGAAATGGCAGTGAGGAGGAGAGAATAAAAGGGGCTCGTTATCTCCCAATAAATCCTCCTTGTATCTGACTGCATTCTCTCGCAACGAGTATCGCCAGTGTGTAATACATTCAAGTTCAATTGTGTTATTTTGAAAAGAGCACTTCGAGATATACCAAACACAAAACCCAAGCCCAAATTAATATCAAGTTCCAAATTCCCATAATCACATAACCAGAACATTGAAAAAAAATTGTTCAAAAATATTATGCTCAGCTGAAAGCTCGTATAACACATTTCTGCCAAGAACAAATGATTATGGTGGAATTATAAAGCTCTGAAAATGGAAGTGATGGCACAAACTTGAATATCATAGTGTGAATGCAGAACTATAAGAACAGTTTTATCTTTATTATATTTAAAATCTACAGCTGTTTAACGATGACAAAGGAATTACTGTTAGATTCAGCCAAGACTCTTTATCACAATAATGAATAGTCGATGTGAACTAAAGCACTTACTAAATGGATAAGTAAGCATTATTCCTTCAGGCCTTTTCCTAGCAAAATCAAAATCTCTGTTGCCTTTGAACGATTCTCACTCTTCTTTTTTCTTTTTTCTTTTTTTTTAAAAGACAATTAGATATTTTTTAATTATTTTATTTAACTTTATTTATTATTATCATTATTATTTTCCAGTTTGATCAGAGAGAGACAGAGAGACAGGAAGTAAGAAGGATTTTGTCTTCTACAAGTGTTTTTGGTCAAGTAGTGTTATTAAGTACTAAAATTATTATTATTATTATTATTATTTTCAGAGGCTGGAAGTCCTGGACGTATACACTGTATCTCTCAGCTGACTACGTTTTGAAAAGATTTATTCTGTACCTCAAGATAAAGCAAGAGATCTACCTATGGAAAACACCAGCTCATCTTGCTCCATATCTAAAGAAACTCTTCCTTCCGATCACTCTGTAAATCCAGAGTGTGCCTGTATCCCGCAGTCAGCTTTCCACGCGAGAGTGACACTTTTGGGGTAGATCAATTGACTGCAGAGGCTTCTGGGATATTTTCACAAGGCAGCGACTGTCATTCTGTGAGCTGAGAACAGCCGTTTCTCAGAGCAGTAATTAGATTGACAGAAGGTGACATACTCCAAACACACACACAAAAAAGAGAAAAGGAGTCCAGACAGGTAATCCAAAAACCACGTGGAATCTCTCCTCCCAGACATGCGGACATATGGACCTGGCATTATTACATTTGTTCCCTGGAAAAACTTGAGATATGTATAAACCGATGGTGATAGGTGACAGGTGCTTTAAACATTCTAATGAAATAGATGCAAGGGAACAGATTCTATTTTGTTACCGAAAGGAATAGAAATGAAAAAGAATGCCACATGGAGCTCTCATTTCTTGTCTTAGGCATTATGTTATCAACTAGAAAATCCCTTCCCTATAGAATGGTTAGAAATGGTTTTCCCTTCGTAATGATTGCCACCACCATTATTATTATTATTAAAGTTTCTTTCTTGAGAGCGAGAGAGAGTTTCCCCTGACAGGGCCTTCAGGCTGTGACCCAGCCCCCATCTCAGCCAGCCAGGATGGCAGATATTCACAGGTGCATCCTCTGTACAGGGAGGTCTCGGGCCTCGAACTCAGGATCTTCCCACATGGCCTTAGCATTGCTGAGTGTAGTGTTTCCAGTGTGCCACCACAGCTGGCCTATTATTTTATAACTAAAATTTTTTTCCTTTTATTTCTTTATAAAAGTATTTCTCACTAGTATAATAAAAAAAATTCTTGGTCTTCATCAAATTGTGTAAATTTACATATTTTATAGCTTTATATGTTATTTAAGTAAATTTTACCTTTTTTCAGAGAACCACCATCACAGATTAAAACCTTCCAATCACTCAATTTCTCTCCACGTCTGCAGTCTCAGCCCTCAAAAATGTCTATTTTCATTTTTCTTGTTCTCTGCCTACCCGCTGTATAGCAGAAATTTTAAATCCCTTTGTGAAAAACCTCAAATTACTTCTATTAACCTTTGTTAGAATCCAAATAATCACCCTTCCATGCAAAGCTAGCTTTACCCTGACTTCAGAGGGCCGATGTGTCAGGAACACACGCAGGAATTATTACTGTTAGTTGCATGAACGTCGTGTTCACATGAAAGCCAAGGAAAAGAGACATCAACTCAGAAAAGATAGCTTCCTTTTCTCTGATCCTAAATCTTTTTTTTTTTTTTAACTTGTCTTTCACAGCTTTATGAAGATAAGCATCTACTCTTAACAAGCTGAATAATCTTCAGAAAGTAGTAAATCCACATAGGAATACAAAGTGCAGCCGACATGCATACTTCCTGTAAGTGGAGTTTTGGAGAATCTTCCCACACATGTCCCGTTCTTGGTGTGCTGGGGTCCAGGACACGCAGCTCCGGGCCCTTCAGGAGCCGGGAGTGCCTACTCAAAGGACTGGCCCCAGTGACTTCCTTCCTTTAAAATGTATTCAGCAGCTAAGCAAAACCTACTCTGTGCCAAATACTGTTTTGGATACTTAATTTTTACAGAGGTGGGCAAGCTAAAAAGTTCTGAAATGACCTATAATAATGACATATATATATTTGATTTTTTTGTTTTATCTTTTTTGTTTTTTTTTTTAGAGGTTTTTGCTATAGGGCGTGTGCGCTCGCCAGAAAGACAGAGAGATACAGACAGACAGAAAGCGAGAAATCACCCCCCAGGGGGGATGGCCACGCCGCAATCCCTTCTCCTCCATTTTCCTCCCGGGATCTTGGGCACGCATACACATATGCCCGGCCTAAGTTTAAGCCACTGGGTCTGGGACTCGAACTGCGGTTCACTACATGGGAGTCCAGCAACATAGCCATTACACTAACTGCTGGTCCTGATTTTTTTGTTTTAAACAGATCACACAGGAAGGGGGAAGATTAGGTACCAAGAGCTTTCTCCATACATTTAAAAAATCAACTCTCTAAAGCACTGTCTGCACGCTATCTCCTTGTACTATGGCTTTTTTTTTTTGGTTCTCATTCTAGAAAAACATTAAAATACTGTGAATTTAGTATAGTTGGTAGACAGACTTTAGTTAGACTAGTACTATCCAACATAGAGTATAAAAAATTATATTTCATGAAAAATTATTCACTTGTGGTAAAAATTTTAATTAAAAGTAGAAAACATAAAACCTGAATAGAGAATTCGTATAGGTTATCAATACTCATTCTAACCAGATACTAATTCCTATTGGGGAAAGGGTAGAAAGAATGAGGTTTTTGTTTTTTGTTGTTATACTTTCCCTCAGAGGATAATCTTCAGGACCAGCAGGTGATGTGGTGGTTTAAAGCACTGGATTCCCACATGGCTGACCACAGTTTGAGTCCCAGACCCAATCTTAAACATCATGCTGGGAGTGTGTACAGGCATACCCAAGAGGAGAACAGAAAAGAAGGGACTGCAGCATGGCCATTCCTCCCAAGGAATGATTTCTCACTTTCCCTCTCTGTCTCTCTCTCTCTCTGGCAAGTGCACATGACCTATGGCAAAAAACAAACAACAATAACAAAAAAGATAATCTTCACATTGGACTTGAAATTTTTTTCACAGAATAATTCTCAACTTCGAATAATCAAAATAAAAATCCTAAAAACATGAAAGATATGGAATATACTGACTGTAAGGAAACATCCACCAACCATCTCCTAATGGCCACAAATTGTTCCATATAAACATCCAGATGGTAACAGTGCACGTCACAGTTGATACTCTTGCGTGGACTGCTACACTAGCGTACAATACACAGAGATCACCTGGCCCTCCCTAGTGCCATCCAGGAGAGGAATAATGGTCCTGAGTGACACGCCTTTTGGATCTCATGCCTTTGCTCAAGGTGGGCTCTCCTTCAGGGATGAGCTCAGTAGTAGCTGTTTCTCCTTCAAAGTGGAGCTAAGTGTCATCTCCTCTCTGTAGACGTCTCTGATCACCCCGCTAAATTAACTTCTCTCTCACTCATGCCTTTTTTTTTTATTATTTATTCTGTACATTTCTCTATTATACTAGCTTGAGAGGTCCTTCACAAGCACTTTCCCCTACCTTCAAATTTCACTACAGAGCACAGGCTGTCATACTGGAGGTGCTCAGTAAATGCTAGTTACATGAACAGATCAGCCATTTCCTCTTTAATGTTAATGTATGCAGAGGCTTCTCACTTGACCAGGGCTGTCTGGCTGGTTGGAGGCAGAGCTGGTAGTGGAATCCAGACCCCATGATACACACTTGCTGACTGCCACAAAGTGCCAGGTGTGGTCTGCAGCCCTCTGAATGAAGAGATGCTTTTTCCAAATATATAATTAAGGTCATTTGTTTATATGCTGTTCCTTCTGCTACCGTGAACTCCTGGAGGTTAGGAATTATTTACTGGTCACCCTGTATCACCAGAATTTAGCAAAGGGGCTGGTCCATGGTAGGAGATTAATAATGTTAGCAGCACTAGAGACTGACTGACATGGATGGATGAACAGGATAGAAAGGAGTGTTTAAATGTTCGAAGGACAAAGAGCAGTCTCAATGTGGTATTTTGTAATTGCACTGTTTTTTTGGTTGTTGTTTTACATTATGTTAAAACTCAGCTTTTTACTTTACGTAACTGTCATACATTTGCTATTCTTTGAAATGTATCATTTTAAAGTTAGAAAGCAATGCAATACAGACATAATTTGAACTTCATATGAAACCGATCATAACTCTGGAGATTTATATCCCTGATGCTTATGGACTGGAGTATTGGTCTAAGCATGGTGCTGCAGAAAAACTGAGCTTTCAAGAATCTTTAAAGTAAGAAAGTCATATGCGTATAATCTGAATGACCAAAAGAGCAGCAGGACACCGAGGGAAAAAAGGAAACAATACAAATACAGAGGTTAGAAAAAGAAAAATGAAGACCTGGACGAAAGAGCAAAGGGAAATCTGAGTGAATGTGAGTCAGAGGCTATAAATTTCAAGTAAGCATGTTTTAAAATTCTTGGGTGAAATTCATCTTTTTTTTTCCCTAGTCTTGGATGCTAATCTCCCGCCCCACTATTCTCTCGGCTTTTGACATTGGTCTTATTCTCTACTAAATCTTAGCCTGTGGGAGTTCATGGAAAATAAGGGTGATCTCAGGGCCAATCAGATGACTCAGCCGTCCTCCGAACAGTCAGTGCTCCGGTGTTTGGAAGGAGTGTCCACCTCTCCTGGACCCGGGACAAGGCATGCGTCATGAGGCTGGCTGACACTGCGCTGAGATGGGAAGTTTGGCAGGCGTTAGCCTTGAGACACTCCCTCATAACTGATTCCAGGAGAGCCCTGAAGTGAAACACTGAACGGGGGACATTTTAATACAGAATGATTGAAATGTATGCTTGGACCAGCAGATGGCGTAGCGCTTAAAACACTGGACTCCCATGTGGTTGACTGTGGTTGGAGTCCTGGACCCTGCATGTGGGGCACATGTGTGTGCATGCTCAAAGTCCTGAGAGGAGAATGGAGGAGAAGGGACTACAATGTGACCCCATCCCTGGGGGGGTGATTTTTTGCTTTCTGCCTCTGTCTCTTCAGTGAGGACATGTGCCCTTTAGCAAAAATTTTTCTAAAAAAAAAAAAGGCATGCTGGGTCTTCAAAAAATTCATGGAAAAACCATGTATAGATTTCACTTGTTTTGCACCAACATAAACTTGTACTTTATTTATTTATTAGAGAGGATTTTTTTTTTTTTTTCTGTAGGGCATGTGTGCTCTCCAGAGAGACAAGAGACAGAACAGACAGACGGACAGACAGATAGAAAGTGAGATATCACTCCCCTCCCCCAGGGGGGGACAGCCATGCCACAATCCCTTCTCCTCCATCCTCCTTTGGGGATTTTGGGCATGCATGCGCCTATGCCTGGTGTGACTCTTAAGCCACTGGGTCTGGGACTCAAACCATGATCGACTCCATGACGTAACCATTATGTCATCTGCTGTCCCCTAAACTTGTACTTTAATTCCATTTCCCTAGAACTTCTGAAGTCTGGTCATGTATATAGTTAATCCTAAAAATCTCAGTAAAAGCGAACTAAGAAAATGAAGTTCGGAATACCAAGGATCAAATTGTACGTCCTTTTGAAGAATAGATGGTTTTGATGGTGTCTTAAACAAGGGAAAAAGATAAGACAGAATTTTAAAGAAACAAAGTTTGAGAGAGGAAAGGAGTAAATTAACAAAGGTCTGGAAGCAGGTTTTTTTTGAAAATATACAAGGTGAATCTAATTTCACATACTAACCATTTTAGACTATGGTATTTCACTTGCAAATGAGGTGGGGAGACAAAAAGGCAGAATCTGAGGCCCTGATGCTTTAAGAATGATACGTTGGAACATTTTTTAAAATCCACTATCCTGGGAGATCAGACTAAGGTCAGATCATTATCGTTTCCATGTAGGTTCATATTTATTGTGAATTCCTCTTGATTCAAAATGAAGAAATGCATGGTTTGTCATTGGACAGTAGCCTACACCTTATACCTTCTTACTGACCACCGTTCTGGGCTATCTTTGTAGTCACTCTGTTTCCTTATTGTACAGGCTTTCCCAACATTTCTTTTCCCAGTTTTTCCTCTCATCTTAAAAAAAAAAAAGATATATACATATATATATATATATGTAGACACACACATACACATGCATGTATGCATGTGCATGAATATATATACATACATATATGTGTGTCAGTATATATATATGTATATATATGTATATATATGTGTGTGTGTGTGTATATATATTTAGATTTTTGCCATAGGGTGCATACTGTCATCGGAGGGAGAAACAGAGAGATAGTGAAAGGGAAAGTGAGAAATCACCCCCTCCCCCCAGGGAGGATGGTCATGCCACTAACTATCCCCTCTTCATTTGTCTCTCAGGACTTTGGGCATACATGCACAAGTGTCCAGCGTGATTTTCAAACCACAGGGTCCAGGACTCGAACTGTGTTCAGACATGTGGGAGTTCAGCACCTTAACCATGACACCATCTGCTGGCCCAAAATAGATTTATTTTTTCATTGACAATAATTGTGTATATCAATGGGGTATAGTGTGATGTTTTGATGCATGTTTATATTATAGAGAGATTGACTTCAAGATAATGAATTATCCATCACCTCACCAACTTATTTTTTGTGTTGAGACCATTGGATAAACCCGGAGGACATTATGCTGAGTGAAATTCGCCAGACACAGAAAGAAATACTGGGTGGTCTCCCTCACATGTGCAATCTAAAAAAGTCATCTTCATAGGATGAGGCAGGAGAAAGGTGGTTACCAAAGGTGGCTACCAAAGGTGGTTGGGGGAGAGGGAGAAGGATGGGAAGGGAAAGTGTCACCCAAGGGGTAAAGTCTCAGACTGGAGGAACATCGTTAACGATACCGGATTGTAGACATTTATTTATTCCCTTATTTTTGCCTACTCTGTCGTACGTTTTTCTCCTGTCTTCCTGGTAAATATCACAACCTCCTTGATCAAGCTGGAAATGCAGAAGTCATCTTGGATTTCAACATCTCTTTTCTCCATTATCATCACTCATTCTATCTGGTCTTTCACCCTTGGCCTGTTTGTTTTCTGACTCACCTTCCAGTCCATCTTCCTTCATACTTCAGGCAGGGTGTGATTAAAATGCAAATCTAGTTGTCTCCTTGTTCTCTTCACAAACAACAGAGGCTCCCAAAAGCCACACCACTGGCTACACAGCAAGCCCTCCCTGCCTCTCTCACCTCCTCACCTCTCTTCTCAGGCACGCTGTTTTCGCTAAGGGGGAGCTTCGTACCGTTTCCCAAGTCAGGAAGGTTCTTTAAAAGCATAGTTTTGATGTATATCATTCATTCTTATCAGGACTAGCCTTATTTAATTCCTCCACTCTGCTATACAAGCCTTAGTCTTTCTAGAACACCTATTACTTTATGTCACTACTCACTCCGCAAAAGCCTTTTCCTAACTCTCCTGGGCACTTACAGACTCCCTTCTCTATACCCAAACAGTCCCTGACCTTTCTGTGTTTTTCAATACGTGTATATTATATTGTAATTCATCTTTTGACATTTCTGCTTCACTACCCAGTAGCGAATTTTATGAGGAATGGGCATCTCTGGTCCCGATGGTGGGCTCCGTTAATCTACGTGGGCTCAGTACACGTTCTCGGCAAATGTTCACTGTGTAAATGAACAAGGAAACAAACTCGGCGTCATAGCTGCAAACAGTGACAGGCTAATTGGAATGAGTTGGGGGGAGGGGTCTGCTAAGGTGACAACGTTATTTATTTGTTTCATGAGAGTCCGAGTTCTGCAGATTAAAGCAGTTTCTGAAACAACTTCACGTACCCTGCACAGGATATCTCTGTGGGAGCCGAGGGAACAATGGCATCAACAGGACTATTGTCCCTGGGCTGCAAATGGCTGGATTTCTTTTGCTTACACCTGTTCATAGTCTCTCCCAGCTCCTGAGCCTTTTGTGATTGCTGGTGCTCCAGGTTCCCACCAGGAAAACATAAATATTTTGAGAACCAAAGGTATTGCAAGAGATGCCTTTGTGTATTCTCTCCTTTACCAGATTTCCCCTCAGAAATAAGGGCATTGCCATTGATGCAGGTTGAAGAACCTGGTGGTTGGGAGCTCTAGTGTGTTTATAACTTATAAGAAAAGCAGAGTATCTACAGAGCTATAAGGCACGGCCAATAAAGATACCTGGGGTTGACAACTGATTGACATGACAGTTTTAATCGCACCTGAGAATGGTACTCCCAAGATGGAGGTTAAATTATTTCCTTTTCTAACTCTTCTCTTTCATCCCGGGCTTCTGTAAGGGTAAAGAAAGCTAAACGTTAGCTCTCTGGCTCAACTGGGCTTGATCCTGGATCCAGTGAGGAAATCCTTGTCTCCGTGACTCCTGATCTGGCCCTCGACTCAGTGGGGAAACCCTCTTGGTCGCTCATTATGGATGTTGTATTTTTCATGTCTTAAGCCATACAACCAACATGCACCAATATCAGATTTCAATCTGGGACAGTGCCAAAAAATTTTTACCAACTTCATTTTAATTTCTCAATTTCTTAAATAGCAGGAAGAAAGATTTTCAAGGAGCAATTCTGATTATGAACAGAGATTTTATTTATAGTATCTTCCATTTTTTTCTCCCATAACACTTGCCATTCAAATGTTTCCTTGTTTTCTAATTGATTTCTCTCTCTTCCTAATAAAGCAGCCTGCTCTTCAATGACTGACTCGAAGCCATCCTCTCTTGAAGCTTTCCATTTGTTTTTGTTTTCTCTACAATGATACAACAGTACTATGGGAGACCTCCCCAGTCAGGATGCCCTGTGAAGACAACTAAATGTTGATTTTGAGGGTGTTGCCTTGGTCCCTGATGACGACTGAGTTAGCACAGACTGCTCAAGACTCATACAGCTCTGACGCTCTGACGTGTCGTGGAGAATCAAGGTATTGCTCCCAGTAAGGAGCATTACTGGCTGGTGTGAGGACAATATGTAAGTCACAGCTACCGTGGCTGCCAGGAGAATAAGAGTCTCAGTGTTTTAGAACAAACCCACACAGGAGCAGCGACTTGTGTTTTTTCACCTCTGAATCCACAGCAACTTGAATGCACACTGCACACGAGTGACAATAAATATTGTTGTTGTTAATAGAATAATGGAAACCAATGCTTCAACAACAGGTTTTTATTTAAAATAAAATTATGTAGGAGATGAAAAAACACAGAGAGCATATCTGAGGTCAGTACCCAGGTATAGGTTGCTTTTACTTAGTAACACCCACCTCTCAGCCCCACCACCACTCCCCATGCTCAGGCATGAACTGAAATGATCAAAGGAATGAACCGTGTGGACTAGAATTCATGGAATTAACTCTTCTGCTTCTCTAGAACTTTGTAATTAAAAAAAAAATTGCTGGAGGGTGCATGTGCTTGCTAGAGACAGAGATAGTGGGAAAGAGAGAGATCCCTTTCCATTACTCCATCCTATCAGGATTCTAGGGGTGCATACACACACACACACACACACATACACACATCATCTTTCAAGCCACTCGGTCTGGGATTTAAACCACTTGGTGGGCCAAGTGGGATCTGGCTCTTTCTCTCTTTCTTTCTTTCTTTTCTTTTCTTTTTTCTTTTTCTTTTTTCTTTTTTTTTTTTTTTTTGAGAGATTTTTTACTATAGGGCACATGTACTCACTGAGAGACAGCATAAGATAGACAGAAAGGGAGCAATTACCCCCCCCACACACACACACACACATGTTGTAACCCCTTCTCCTCCATTCTTCTCTCAGGATTCTTCTCTCGGGATTTTGGGCATGCATGCACACATGCTTGGTGTGAATTTGAAGCCACCAGTTCTGAGACTCTAACTGTGGTAGGCCACATGGGAGTCCAGTGACATAACCATTATGCCATCTGCTGGCCCCATGGGATCGGGCTCTTTTAGCCACTAGGCCATGGGGCTGATGCAGAACTCTGTAACATTTATATCATTGCTATCTATATTCTTGTTTTTCTCTCATTTTCTAGATTATAAGATTCTCACAGATAGGAAATCTCTTGAGGGTTTCCATATTTGGCACAACCAGCATAGTATCTGACAGAATGTTGCAACAAATTGGTTAACCTTTCTGGATAGGTGTCCTGTAGGAAAACAATACTAAGGGCAGCCTGATAGCATATATTAAGGAGGCTCAGCTAAACTAAATCAAAGTTAGCGGTGGGCCAACAGATGGCATGGAGGTTGAGATGGCTGGATCCTACGTGGCTGACTGTGCAGTTCGAGTCCCTAACTGAAGGCTTGAAAATCCTGTAAGGCGCACGTGCCCAAAGACCTGAGAGAAGTATGGAGGAGGGGGACTGCATCTCTCCTGGGGGTTGACTTCCTACTTTGCGTCTCTCTTTCTCTCTCTCTCCCTCTGTCTTTCTCTGGCAAGCACGTGTGCCCTATAGCAAACAAAAAAAATGCCAGTGGCTAGGAATCCAAGCTTTGCCCCCTTCGACACCAAATCTTTCTTTGTTTAGCATTAGCACATTTGTTGGGGCTGTCAAAGGCTGGCAGTCTTGGTCTCTAGACTTGGTCTTATTACTTGTTTCTTTTAACGTAAAATCTCCCCTGAGGCTTGGTTAATGCAGTAGTAATGCTCCTATTTTATTGGTGGATACACTGGCAAACTCTCTGCTAATGAGAGACTGTCCAGGGTGCAGTAGGGGATGGATGGTCACTAGCCATTAAGCCCATAGAGAGAACACCTTGACACTTTGTGAGAGCTGCTCTATGACAAGGAAACCAGGACGAATGAGAAACCAGAAATGCCGGCTGGAATTCAGAGGTCAGAGGAAAAGGCTCCTTCCTTGTAGCTTTGAAGGGCTGACCTAGAGGTAGAGATTCTTAGGTCTATAGGGTGGTGTCAGCTGGTCAGGGAACAAACCTCTATCTACTTATACTTAATATCATGATTAAGAAAATCACACAACTTAAATCTCCAAAATGCAGAAAGCTTAAAACACCACCTTGATGGCTAGCAGATGGCAGGGTGGTTAAGGTGCTGGATTCTCACATGGCCAAACACGGTCTGAGCCTAGACCTGACAGGCTGAAAATCACGCTGGGCACACATGCGTGCGTGTCCAACATCCTGAGAGGAGAATGGAGAAGGGATTGCAGTGTGGCCAGCCCCTGTGGAGAGTCATTTCTTACTTTCCCTCGCTCTGTCTCTCTCCAGTCCACGAGTGCATGTGCCTTACGGCAAAAACCTAAAAAACAGACAAACCAAAAACACCTCTTCATTTGTTTTCCACAGATAAATTTATATTGGTTTCCACCTCTTCTCTCTCCCATCATGCTGTAAACTACTTTAAAGGACCATGTCTAATCCATTTTATCCTCGAAGTTGTTATCTCATTAGCACAAACCTAATATGAGGATTGGTAATAAGTGCTGGCTCTTAGGTTCAATTGTCTTGGGGAGGTATCCAAGAAGATAGTTTACAGCATTTCCTTATTTATTTATTTATTTTTAAACTGATCAAGGAGCTTCAGGTAATACAAGGTGCTTAAAAACATGCTTCAAAACCCTCAGGCAGTTGCTCAGTCTCAGCCCTCCTCTTAAGTAAGTCTTTTCCTGTCTTTCCAAAACACACTGACATCAGACATGATTCCAGGCACTTTCTTCATCGAAACCCGCCCTCCCCGCAGTCCTGCTTCAGTTCTTCCCACAGACCGTGACCATGCACAGGAGACCTCTGCCTCCACACGCGACCGAGCACCATGGACGCACGCTCGTGCTGCTCTCTCTGGCAAGAACCTACCAGGACCTACCAGGGCCCTGGGCCCCTAGAATTTCATATATTAATGTGAATTTTGCATTCATTAATCAAAGGGCCTTTATTTGCTTTTTTAACAATATAATGATTTCCAGCTGGTTCCAGGCAAATAACCAGACAGGGTATTTCTAAGATGGACAGGAAAAGTGCCAGTAGCATTGCAGAGTTAGAACCCTCGGCTCGACTTTCTATGGGGACTTGCCCTCTAGTTTCCTGGCTCATTCGTTATCGGGGGCTGCTGTCTCCTGGACACACGTGGTAGCTCCTGCTCTTTTATATTAATGTCAAGGGTCCTTTCTCGTTAGCGTAGACAACTGTGAATTGAGTGCAATGATTAGAAATAAACAGGACACAAGTCATGCACAGGGAGATGGTGAAAAACCTAATATATGTTTCATTGTGGCGATCTGGGGGGTCTTTCCTTCTAGATTAAACACTTGTAAATAAAATAAAACTCGTTAAAAATATTTTGGAAAGCCCACATTTATTTGTATCACATGTTAATCAAGGCCTGCAGACACCAAGTTGCCTTTCTATTGTACGATCAGGTTAACTTTTTCTAAATTTACCTCTCCAAATTAAAACCACTAATAACTAAAAGCAAACACAGTTCAATTTATTTTCCTTCTGCTAGCAATGCTATTCATATAAGAACCTAAAGTCCCAGAATCACAGACCACATTGTAGGTCACAAAACCACTTCTGCTGTGACATTGCAGATGGTTCACATGGCAATATTCTTAGGTTCTTCATTGCCACTTCAGATTTCATGTAATGCTAGAGACAACACTGAGAAATGAAGAATGAAAAGGTCCAGAAAAAAAAAAAAAAGTGCTTTTTTGTGGTTTGTGTATGACTCGTATACATTTTCTTTCTTTTTTATTTTTTAAATAACTATTTTATTTCACTTTATTTATTTATTTAAATTTGACCAGAGTGGGTCAGAGTGTGAGAGAAAGGGAAAGTGAGTGAGAAAGCAAGCTGCCAGGTCCAGGACTTGAACCATGGTTGGTCATGTGGGAGTCCAGTATCCTTAACTACCATGCCACCTGCCGGCCCTTATATACATTTCATTTCATTTCTTTATCTCTCTCTCTCTTTTTTTTTTTTAAGATATTTTTTGCTTTAGGGTGTGTGTGCTTTCCAGAGAGAGACACCGAGATAGAAAGTGAGAAATTACCCCCTAGGGATATCACACTTCAATCCCTTCTCCTCTTGGGATTTTGGGCATGTATACACATGTACCAGGTGTGAGTTTCAAGCTGTCAGTCCGGGACTTGAGCCAGGTGGGAGTCCAATGTGTTAACCACTACACCACCTGCTGGCTTCTTCCTTATCTCATTTTAATCCATTGAGTAGGCCCTCAGTAAAATATTAGAGGAGAGATAGGGACATTTTTGCTTCATTCTTAATTTTATAGGGAATCAGTCTAATATTTCTCCATGATATACTTATGATGTGGGATTTTTTTTTTATTAATTTCTTTGTAACCTTTATGAAGATCCTTTCTATTCCTAGTTCGGTAAGACTTTTTCTTATGAATGGGTACTGAACTTTATCAAATGCTTCCTCTGTGTTTATTTTGATGATCATATGGTTTTACTTCCTACATTTGTTAAGGTAAATTTCATGAACAACTTTGCTCATTGTCATGATGCATTTTTTCCATAATTAAAAATTACAATGAACATATTTTGATAGATAAATCATAATTGGATATATTTATGGGCTACAATGTGATATTTTGATATATGTCTACAATGTGCTCAGATTAAATTAAGCTAATCATATCCATCATCTCACTTACCTATCATTTTTTATGGGGAGACATCTGAAACTTAAACTTTAGTTGTTTTGAAATATTTACTTCATCTTATTATTATTATTAATTTTTGAAACAAAGTTTAAGGTACTTTACTTTCTTTCTTCCCAGAGAGAGAGAACGAGATGAAATACTCCAATCCAAATAAGATCCTCGTACTGTGACCTGCCCCCAGCTTCAGCCAGCGGGCACCACTGGTGTGTGTGAGTCTGCTGTGTTCACAGAGGTCTTTAGATGTGAACCTGGAGCCATCTCATGAAGGTTGGCCTCCCAGAGTGACACATTACTGCTATGTCGCCAACCAGGTGCCAATATGTAATCCATTACTATTGATTCTAGTCAATGCAACGTGCTGCGGCCCTCAAAATTTTTCTTCCCGTATATCTGAAACTTTGGATCCATGACCAACAACCCCCCATTCCTCAACTGTTCCTCATCCTCTGGTAACCATCGCTCTACTCTGAGAAAAAAAGAATGTTTAAAAAAAGGAACAAGATTGAGAGAGATAGAGTTATTAACCAATAGTTAGATGGATAAATATTAGGAGTGTGGGGAAGGAGAGAAGGGGGCCAGGAGGAAGGGAAGGAGGGAATGAGAACACACATGAGAGACCGAGGCTGTGAAAGAGAGGGATGGAAAAGAATTCATTGAGCACATCGAGTGATCCTTGGGCACGTAAGCTGGCCTCTTATCACGTCTGGGCTCGGCACTTTATGATCTAACATAAAGCTTTATCACAGGCCATCAGCAATTTTATTCCTCCCGTTATCTACCCTGGCCAGCGGCTCAGCACCTGTTGTCTAACAGAGGCCAAGTGGAGGCTGCCGGGCCACAGATGGCTCTGTCCTCTGACCCGAGATGGCCTTCTCTGGGGAGTCTGGGCTGTGGGCTCCTGGCCCCCGGGGCGTTCAGCAGCCTGCTTTTGTAGTTACGATGGCCCCAATAATCTCAAGGATTATCAGTGGAAATGTACCTGACAGGATTTTGAAGTGCGGTATTCAATTTACATGGCTTATGAAATCTCAGCAATTTTGTTAGTTTAGTGGTGAACTTAAGAGTTTTCATTTGCACAATTATTTTTTTCCATATCCTTCATTAAATATTTATAAAAACAACATTCCTTCTTCTATGGCCTGAAGAGGAAATTAAACCAGTCTTCCTTCGCTATCAAAATATTCATTTTCTTAGTATTTTAATTGATTCAGCCCTTCGGCAATAACACCTACTACCATTTATGGAGCATTTCTACGTGCCAGGGACTGGAGCTGGAGGTTTGCATGGATCTTTTTTTAAAAAGTGTTTGTGAGGACAACCACTCTTCCACTACGACTGCCATTCTACAGATGGAGACAGGGAGGTGTAAAGTCCATTCGGGTACTTGAAGTCCACAGCGCCAGTTAGTGGTTCTAGTTTTGAACGTACATATGAACTCCAGAGTTTGCTCCTAGCTATGGGATTGTTTTGCCTTTAGAAGCTTGCCTGGTTACAAAGATGGTCTATGCTATGTCTATGTATCCTTTGAACAATTACTGTCAGCTGTAGTTGGTCAAATGCCTGACAAAGCTTATTTTATTTATGTTTTTCAGAGAGATTTTTGCTATAGGGCGTGTCCACTCGCTGGAAAGACAGAGACAGAAAGAGGGTGAGAAATCACCCGTGGTGTGGGGGATTGGCCACACCGCAATCCTTTCTCCTCTATTCTCCTCTCGGGATGTTGGGCATGCATGCACATGCACCCAGTGTGAGTTTAAGCCACCGAGTCAGGGACTTGAATTGTGGTCAGTCATGCGGGAGTCTAGTACCTTGACCAGTGCCTTAACCACTACACCGCCTGTTGGTGCCAGTTTCTTTATTTTTTTAAAGAATTATTTTATTTAACTTTATTTATTTTGTTTATTTTTATTCATTTATTTTAATTTGACCATAGAGGAACAGAGTGAGAAAGGGGGGCGGGGCAGAGAGAGAAATAGGGAAAGTAAGGAAGCAAGCTGCCAGGTACAGGACTCGAACCACAGTCGACCATGTGGGAGTCCAGCACCCTTAACTGCCATGCTACCTGCCGGTCCCACTTATTTTATTTTTAATAAAGGGATATATTTATAATTTAATTGATTTCTCCTTTCTTTCTTCTTTTTTTTTTTTTTGTTTTTGAATGCTAGAGGAAATTTGTGCTCTCCAGAGAGAGTGAGAGAGTGCAAACCCCTTCTAATGGCCCACGGTCACACTGCAGAACCGTCTTCCCCATTTCTCCATTCTGTAAGAATTTTAGGTACAAATGCACATGTGCGTGGCATTTTTTCAAGTAGCCAGGGCTGGGATTTGAATCATGGTCAGCTATGTGGGATTCAGCTTTCTTAACCACAGAGGTATGGGGCCAGTCCTAGCATTTATTTTCTGATGAGTAATCTTATCTAAAATGTCTTTCCTGTTATTTTGGTATAATACCCACTGAGTAGAAGGGGAAGGCCCCTTCAACAATACTTGGGAAGGATGAATAATGACATGTAAGTTATTGAAAAACCTAAGGAAAAGAAAGGTTGCTAAATTTTTTCAACTCCAGGATGGGCCCATGGCCTAGTCGTTAAGGGCCCACGGCCTAGCTGGATCCAATACGGCTGATCATGTGGTTAAAATCCCCCATTCCAAGGCTGGAAAGCATGGTGGAAACCTGTATGCATCCCCCAAATCCCAGAAGGATGAAGAAATGGAGATTGGGAGATGGAGAAATGGGATTGCAGCATGATCACCCCACACTGAGGAGTGCTCTCTCCCTCTCCCTCTGTCTCTGAAGAATACATGTGCCTTCTGGGGTGGGGGTGGGGACTTTTTTTCCCCCCCAATTTCTGTAATCCTAAGACTAGGAAAGAGGTCTTTTCTGATAATATTTAGCCTGTATCTATCTGGGTAAAATGAAGTGTCGATGTACCACAATTATTGAAACACTACTAGCAGGAACCATAAGTATCTATACTAAGAAAAGAGATTGCTTTCTTCTTTCTTTTCCTTTTTCTTTTTGGCTCCGACAGTTTTTAGATTCAGTCACAAGTTAATTGCTCAGCTTTTCAATTTGCTTGAGCAGATGAGGGATGCAAAGGCTGGTAATTACAAGATTATATTTTTGTTGGGGTTGAAGGGGTAAGTTAGGAAAAAGAGAGGAAAAAAGTATGCTTTTATGGAGAAACGATTGTTTCTCTCTGGGCAAAGTTATGAGATCATGGAGAAATCTTGTAAGCGCTATAAAAATTCTTTTTAAAATCATGAATACATAAACTCTTCCTTTCTTTTCAAAATGATGCAGAAAACACGGTTACTTTATACACCAGATGAGGAAAGAAAGTAAAAGACGCGACGGTTAAACTTCCCAGTTGTGTTGTGTTTTTTTTTTTTTTTTTTTTTTGAGGAAGACGGAGCAAGATGTGATCTTTGTAAGTGAAAATTTCCCGAAGTCCCAAGGAAAAGGGGGAAATTGCAGGAAAGCTTCAAGAACCACAAAGACTTGGGTTTTGCATCTTGTCAGAAAATCTGCACTGTTGGTAAAAGCCTCGGGTAGGGCTGGCGGGACCTGACTCAGCAGAGAAAATGCCACCCACAGTCACTGCCTCTGCTTCCGCAGCCCAGAGCGCCCGATTGCTCCGGAGGCGTCCCACTGCCAGGCCCATACCAGAGTCACAGACAAGAAACTGGAATTTTTGTTTTTTGAAAAAAAAAATAACTGAAGTTGTGTAACATTGAAAAGAAACTTACAATTAGGGTGCTTGGCCTTTTACATGGCCTTAAGTCAATTTTCTGTTGAATAAATAATGTAAACCACACATTAACGACTGAGGAGTTTTAAAATGCTTCAAATAGCCATCACCGTCATTCTGAATAGAATCTCACTTCTTTTTAAAGATCACTGTTAAAGGATGAGGGGAAACAGAACCATTCAAAGAGGAAGCAAAACCGGGTTCAGATTCTTCCATGAGCTAAGGCACAGGGCTGAGTAATCACCGAAAAGACTCGGTCTCCACGGGAGATGAAGTATGAGGTGAGGGCAGGTGGCCGGGAACTTAGAAACCTCCCCATCCCCTTGATTGCATTACTTTGTGGTTGAAGCCGAAGGGGTAGGGAGAAATCAATGACAGTTTTGTTGAGCTGACATAAGAATGTGTGCACAGGGGAATGGAGGTTATACAGCGGAGTCCATCTGCTCTAAGCTGCCAGTCTTACGTAACTGCATGTGTGTATGTGAGTGCACGCACGTGTGAGTGTGTGTATGGCATGAAGCTAAGAATTCTGGAAGAATCTTCAGAATTATTTCTGGGTAGATAAACTTTCGCATAACTGTTTTTTTTTTCATCCCTCCAGAAAAAACAAAAACAAAAAAAAACCCTTCAATTTAGTAATGTGGTTCCCAGAAAAGTTCAGTTGCTTTATGTTAAAATGTTTGCAAATTGAGTGGTGGGTTCTAACAGGAAACAAATTTCTTCCCCTAATCCTACCAGAACAATTTGCAATCGTATTATTTACTATAACTTTCTCCAATATAAATAAAAATCTTTCCTATTTGTTGAAACTCATTTGTGGAAAGTGTCTAAATGTTTCTCTATTTCTTCTTCTTCTTTTTTTTTAAGTTTATTTCTTTCATGAGAGAGTCAGAGAGACAGGCACTCCCTACAGGGTCCACACATGGTGACCCACTCCCAGTCCCAGCTGACCTGGCTCGGGCACACGTGTGTGCCCAATGTGTTCAGGAAGTTCCTGGAACATGAACCCAAGACCTTTCTATTTGAGTCCAGTTGCATTGCCACTGTGTCATGGCCTGGCCCCTCCCTAGTTCTCTAAGGCTGGTCAGCAGGTCCCAGTAGCCAGATATCAGGTCTGAACCCTGTGGTTTGGCATGTAGATCTGTTGCACCACCCATCAGGAGGAGCGGGGCTCCCATGGCTGTGTTTCCCCAAATCACAGTTCGTCTTTGCTGAGTCTTCACAGTGCTAAATAGGTGTGGCTCAGAACAATCCGTGGTTCAGAAATGTATCCTTTCCCCAGTAGCAACTGCGGGTATGTGACTGGAATATTTAAAACACCTGTTCTCTTGGAACGGAGCCAAATGTGTAATACATTAGATTGTGCTGGGCTCGCTTCCAAGAGTACGTATCGTTACTGCCATCAAAATACTGAGGGAGTCAGGGCAAAGATACTTCAAGTTTCAAGCTAGAAGCAATGTGATGTGTATATATTATACACACATATGTATACATGTACATGTAATATATGTGTATGTAATATTTTTACACACACATATAATATTTCAATATCATCACACTAAATACTGTTGACTTAGGAGGCTGGTACTGCAATAAAATCAATTATTTATTTCTGTTTTGGAAAAGGAACTGGCAGTATAAAAACACCCTTAGTTTTTGTTAATTACTTGGTCTTAAAATCTCAAGTAACTTCTCCCTTCCCTTCTTTTTCACTCTCACTGTCTAACTGTGCTTTTCCTTAGATACACAGTAGTGTAACGGGGACACCAGGGAATAAATTATATCTTAACTTCATCTACTAGAGTTCACAACAGAAGTCGGGCGAGCCCCTCTGCTTGACAGGGTTCCACATTTTTATTTCTTTTCCAACTCTGCTTGGACTTTACTCAATAGAATTACCATGGGATTCTTTTTATAAGGAAAAGTTTGGGCTTTTTAAAAAATTTTTTTAAGATTATGGTATGAAAGTGTATGAGTAGAATTTTTTTATATCTGGTACTATTGTATACAAAATCGTGACCTGCTTACATGGTCACAGAAAGTATACACACTCCATTAGGAACTTCTAAATGTTATTGATTTTGATTTCTTCAATTTAATCTAGAGAAGCATATACAGTTTAAAATATACTTCCTGAGGTCTCTGCAGTTTGCTTCTTTTTGTTTCTTTAAAAAAAAAAAAAACATTTGCTACAAGGCACGGTGTTTGCCTGAGAGAGAGAGAGAGAGAGAGAGAGCAAGCGCGAGCGAGTGAAAAAGCATTCTCCAGGGGGATGGCTATGCTGCAATCCCTTGTTCTCCATTTTCCTTTTGGGATTCTGGACACACACACACACGCAGCCTATTTTGATGCCACCAGGTCCAGGACTCAAATAGTGCAGTCGACCATGTGAGACCCAGCCACCTAAACCACCATGGCAAATGGCTGGCCATGTAGTTCCTTTAACATACTGTATATAGGTAGTCCTCAGTCAGAGAAACATGCACATCAGCCATACAAATTGAAATTACATAGATACTTCTTTTTTTTTCTTTCTTTTTTTTTTGGAGAGGTTTTTGCTATAGGGAGCATGCACTCACCAGAAAGACAGAGACAGAGAGACAGAAAGCGAGAAATCAACCCCTCAAGGGGATGACCACACTGCAATCCCTTCTCCTCTCGGGATCTTGGGCACGCACGCACATGCGCCCAGCGTGAGTTTAAGCCACCGGGTCCAGGACTCGAACCACAGTCGGCTACATGGAAGTCCAGAGACATAGCCATTATGCTAACTGCTGGTCCCTTATATGGATATTTTCAAAAGCATCGTGTTTTATATTATCATAGATGCTTATAGGATAGCATAAATGGCTTAAAATATGTAAGATAATAAAAGAGTTTAGGCTGTTGAGCACACACACACACATGTATTACTTATAAAGTTAAAATATTTTGGCATTTGTACTTTTTACAATTACACTTGCTTTAATTTAACTGTATACTTGCTTCCTCCCTAGGAGTAGCACTGTTTTCCACTAGAACCTTCCTTAAGAATTGGTCAGTGTGGGACCAGCAGATGGCATAATGGTTACATTGCTGGACTCCCACGTAGTCGACCATAATTTGATTCCCAGACCCAGTGATTTAAAACACCCACGCTATGCACGTGTGCGTGCGTGCCCAAGATCCCCAAAGGAGACTGGAGGAAAAGAGACTGCAGTGTGGCCATCCTCCTTAGGGGGTGGTTTCTCATTTTCTGTTTCTCTTTCTCCTTCTGTCTCTCCAATGAGCACACGCACCCTACAGCAACAAATCTCTCTTAAAAAAAAAAAAAAAAGAATTGGTTATCATTATGCTGTCCTACTGCTGGAAACCACAAGTGTCTTTCTCACACCTATCGGATTTCATCTAATTCCTCACCAAACATTTGAAGTACTTAATTTACTGGTCTCCTCTTCCCGTCACCTGACTGTCTTTCTTACCTCTTTCTGTTCCTGAACATTCTATTCATCTTAAGCTAACAGAATAGGTTTCATGCTCTTGTTTCCTTCTCCTTGTGACTTTCTGCAGAGTCTTTTGAAAGGTGTGTCTACACCCTCTTGATGAATCCATATCTATCTTTATGGATTTGACTTGTTTGAGCCTAGAAATGATGATCTTTCCTGACTTTTTAAGAATTCTACTCCCACGGGGCCAGCGGGTGGTGTGGTAGTTAAGGTGCTGGAATTCCCACCATAGCCGACAGCGGTCTGAGTCCCGGACCTGGTGGCTTGCTTTCTCTCTCTCTTTCTCTCCTTCGCTAGCAAAACTCATGTGAAAAAATATATAAATAAATTAAGTAAATAATTATTACAAAATAAAAGAATCCCCTCCCTACCAGTTGGTTACTTGATTACACGGTGTTACTGTCGCCATCGTTGTGGCGATCATCATTGTCATGTTTAAGCCTTAGCATGCGACAAATCCTGCTTGAAACATTTTACAAATTCTGGTACTCGAACTATGGTTGGCCATGTAGGAGTCCAATGTTTTAACCAACACGCCCCCTGCTGGCCCCTAGGTACTATGACTAACTTTCTCTTACAAATGATCATATTAAGACACAGAGAGTCGAAGTAATTTGCCCAGGAACATACAACTCGTAAACCCTGGAGAATGCGTAAGAATTCAGGCAGTCTATCTCCAGAACCCATGCTCCTGCTATGCCATCTCCTTCCCCAAGCAACACCTACCTAGTTATTGTGCTGCTGTTTTGTCCAGTTGATTCACATGTATAATTTCTTTCTTTCTTTCTTTTTTTTTTTTTTGAGAGCTTTTTGCTATAGGATGCGTGCACTCGTCAGAAAGAGAGAGACAGAGAGATAGAAAGTAAAAAATTCACACCCCCGGGGAGATGGCCACGCCACAATCCCTTCTCCTCCATTCTCCTCTTGGGATCTTGGGCATACACACACACACACACACACCTGGTGTGAGTTTAAGCCACCGGGTCCGGGACTCGAACCACGGTTGACTACATGGGAGTCTAGCGACTGGTTCCTCACGTGTGTAATTTCCACTGAAGCTGGACTGCAAATTTTTGTAGGGTCACAGACCCTGTCTTCCTAACTAGTATCTCTCCTACCATCACGAGAGAGTTCTGCACACCTAGGAGTCTCATAATTATTATGTAAATAAAAACAGCTACATATAAAAGTAGAAATAATTTTTAAAATATACATATGGGAAGGCAATGTATAGATTTTACGGTAAATTGATAATTAAATCTTGTATGCTTTAATCATTCACAATAATTCTTATTGCACTGATAATCATTAATGAAATGCCTATTTTAATTTGCTAGTCCAACGAATAGTTCTTAACTGTCATAAGGATTCAACACACAGAATAAACAGACTTCTTTGTTTAAACCAACCTGCTTGCATTATTTTGGATTCCATTACAGATAAATAATACTGTAGACGTTTCAAACCCCCAATGATTAGGAGGTAGTCAAATCAATATCAGCTACATAATATATAAAGGATGGATGCAAATTTTATAGCAAAGAAATTAATAATTTATTTATATCTGTTTACTGTAACAAAAATTTTGTCGTCAGCTTTTTCTGAAGTTTAACAATGCCTGAGCCAAGATCAATAAATTATATATGGAAATATCACTGTTTAAGGTAAAAATGCACTAAAATAATCATATTACCTAATGTTTATGACTGTTCTACAATCTATTATACATAGTAATTCATGCATTATTCTATTTGCTAGTGTGGCATCGCTACTCATGTCTTATATCTACTTTATCTAGTAATGTTAAAATTTTTTTATTCCAGCAATTAAAAGGAGCCAATGTTTTCCATATTACCCAAGTTTTACTGAGGAGCTGGAAATGAATAATATCATATCAAAGGTAATCATTTCCAAAATGGAACGTATCCTGCAGAGCACAAATGACTCAACACTGAAAATTCTGTTGAAAAAGGATGCATATAAAAGGCTTTGTCCCTGGAATGCGGCTCTAAGTGGCTCAGGATCTCGGTTGAAAGTGGCTATGCAGGGTTGTATGTCCTATTTTTCCATGCCTGCAGTAAAGATACAATATGGGAATTCAGCTTGGTAATTACTAATACACCACACAGACACAGTTACACCCTGTGTGCTGCATAAAGGAATCACTTGTGGTCTGCATCCATTACAAAGAGCAGTAGGGGGCCAACAGGCAAGACGACAAAACGCTTTACAAGACGGAAGGAGCCCAGAAGAGTGGATGTACACAGATACAAGGACCTTGATTCTTCTTGCAATGATTTAAACCTCTTTCCATCAATTATCGGCCTTTGTCTCAAGAGTCTTATCACCAGCAGCATTACAGGAACTGATCATAACAATGCTCACACCCATGCAACCCCATGAACTGTGCTGACATTTCCACACCCTGTTGCTATGTTCGACCTGGTTGTTCAGATTACTTAAGCAAAACAAAATAGGAAGGAGAAAAAAAAAAGAAAAAAGAAAAAATACAATATCGAAGAAGTTACCAATGCACTGGCCTATATAGATTTTTATGGCTGACTCGGTATTCCCTGTCTCCAAACTGAAAGTCATCCTACTCTTAAAATGCTGTGTTTCAAAGTAGTTTCTACTCCATTTTAAAACGAAGAGTGAAAATCGACTTGGATGAAAATGATACTTGTAACGAAGAGACTAAATATTGGTGTTGCAAGGGTTCTATTCTCAAGCAGAGCATTTCAAGTCTAAGGGAGCTAAACGAAAATGAGTCAGCCGTGCTCTTAAGCTGCAATGAGTCACAGGAATAATTTTCTTTCTGTGAAAGTCTTTAAAGTTTGGAGTTTAATTGCCTGCAGTAAGCGGCTTTTATTATAACAGACTTTCCTCTTAATTATTACATGATGTACATTATTTTACAATACTTTCATTTAAGATGCTCTTTGAAAATACATCTTAACAATGACGAATTTTTAAGGCCTTCAGAAAGTTAGTTATGGCAGCCTGTCAGGTTCTGTGAAACAAAGCCTTGTCTTTCAGAAAATGTTTACAACTTATGAGGAAAAAAAATGTATCCTGGGGCTAAAATGTTTATTGGCACCTAGAAGTCTGAAGACAGAGTCAAGCCTGTGGTTTTTTGAGGGCACTTTATCATCCTCCGCATTCTCAAAGGTTTCTCTGAATGAATAGAACTGGGTTACTCAGCCTTCTCTTCCACGCCTATTCCTCTCCATTTTCCTTGGCACGACTGAGAGCCAGGCTATTTTTAGTTAAGCAGTTTTCTATTTTTAGACAACTACCAGTTAGAAGACATTTGTTAGGAAAAAAAAAATTAAACACACACACACACACACACACACACACACACACACGCACACACACACACAAAGGGAGGAGGGAAAACTTCCCTCCACATATTGTGAAGCAGCCTCCAACCTGTAACTCCAGGCATTTCAGCTGCTTTCAATCTTGGAAAAATAAAGAAAAATTCAGAGTTCAGGGTTTTAAAAATAAACCTACCCTCTGGCAAACAGACCAAAATACAACAAGCTGTTACTATGTGAAACAGTGAGTACAAAAACAAAGAACATTCTCCAATGATTAAACTGCAAGAAAAGTTGAAGACCGATTAGGTTATAAGAATGCTCTACAGGCATGTAACAATTTTTCCAGCCTCTTAGCCAGATGTATCATGTTTTAGAATTTAGAGGGAGGAAAAAACCTCATCTGTGAAGTTAAACCAATGATGTGGCATGCAACTTTTAAGGTTGACCTTTTATCAAACTTTAAAGGCAATTAAATTCACTGTATTTTCTAGCATTTGTATTCTATGGAATTTCTCTAGAAATTACAACCATCTGTTTCCAGAAAAACTATATATTAAAAAAAAATTCAAGGCCAATGAGAAACCAAAATGAAGGCTTCTTACGTATACATACTACATATATATGTATATATGACATACGTATGTACTTAATGTTATATGTCATTTTATTTGTGAATCTCTCTCCTTTTTATATTTAGTTCTTTTACTATAGGGCACACGTGCCCTCCAGAGATAAAGAATGAGAGATCACCTCCCGGGAGGGATGATCACACAATAATCCCTTCTCCTTTCTCCTCTGGGGTTCTTGGGCATGCAAGCACACATGCCTGGTATGATTTTCAAGCCACCAGCTCCAGGACCTGAACCATGGAGTTAGCCATGTACGAATGCAGTGTCTTAACACCTATGCCACCTGCTGCCCCCCTTAATCTCTCTTTCATGTTAAACAGGAATAAATGACTTGCAGACTGGGTTAGCATACATTATTCCACTTATTCAAGGTCATGATTTCATCTAAACTCTACCACGAGATGTTTCCAGGTGCTCACATGTGGAGTGACTTTCTTATGCTTGTTAGCCCGCTACACTTTGCCTATGCCATATTGTTACAGAGCCATCACTAATAATTACCAAAATGCTTGGCAAAAGGTCTCATTCATTATTATCTGCTGAATGAAAGAACAGATATGGTGTATGTTTTGTCTACACTGAACTGTTGGCCCCAGAAGGCAAGAACATGTCATAATCTCTGTGTTCCCCAGGGCATGCAGCCCAGTACCATGTACATAGGCTTCATAAATGCTTTTGGAAAAGAAAAACCAAAAGTTTATGGACTTCTGTTAGGGCTTCATAACTTATGCAAAATGCTATAGTTATTATATTTATTGATATATTTATTAATATACAATGTCCTATAATCCCAATTTAAGAAAGTCTCTCTCTCTCTTTTCCTTAACATTTTTTATTTTCTGAACTTTTCCCTTGCCATTGAAAATAAAACCAACTTTTATTTAATAGTTTCCAATGGCCTCTGACATCTTTTATAATTTATAATCCAAACAGCAGCCCTGTGAGGAACTCAGGCTAGACCACACAAGCTCAAGGAAGGAACCTGACCCAGAAAGGTAGCATAACTTTAGAGAATGAGTGTGTAACACTGCCATAACTGCAACTTACATTTTTAAAAAGTTTCTGTTCCCTTCTTTTCCTCCCTCCTTCCCTCCCCTCTTCTCTTCAGCCCCTCCTTCCTGTCTTCTTTTGAGAGACAAGTCTCTTGACAGGATCTCCACATGCCATCGCCACCCCCCGCCCAGACTCTCAGCCAGCCAGGATCACCCTGTGTGTTCAGGTTTAACCTGGGATTTAAACCTGGGGCTCATGGGGCCCCAATATTGTGCAGCTGAGCCCTACCACCTGTGCTTGGCAGCTGGGCCCACAATTTAATTTTAATTATCATCATTATTATTATTTTAAAAAATTTCTTACAGGTGCCTATGCTTGCTGGGAGCGGGGAGCGAGAAAGCACACACACACACACACACACACACACACACACACACCCCATGGGGGATGGCCACATCACAATTCCTCCTCCTCACTCTCCTCTTGGGAATTCGAGCCCACAGCACATGCACCCAGTCTGTCTGTTTCTCAAGCAGCTGGGGCTGGTAATCGAACTGCAGAGTTGGCCATGTGAGGTCCAGCCGCCCCGACCCACACACCACTGGCTGCCTCCTGCAACTTAATTTTTAGCCTCCATCTTTCCTCCATATTTGTGGGGTTTTAAAAGTTTTATTTCTTACAAGTCAAATTTAAAAGATGAACTCTCATAATACTGTTTTGACAACTCTCCAGAGAAAAATCACTATGCTCCTTTTCCCCACCTGTAACTAATTCAGAACAACCACAGTTAACGGGAACCAATCATCCAGCCTGGGTGAAGATAAAATTCCGCACATACCTAATTAGAAAAAGAAGAAGAAACTGCATGCATGCCCTTTTCTTTCCTACTGGAAAAGTACAGAAAGGACCTCGCTTGTTTCGGTGTTCTTGCCACTCATCTTTCTGGTGCCTTTCTTTATTTTTTTCTTCTTCCTCAGGGCAATTCTAGCCTGTGTTCCCTCCACACACTTGTTTTATTTTTCTTTTTAAAGAGATTTTTGCTATAGGGCGCGTGCGCTCGCCAGAGAGAGACAGAAAGCGAGAAATCTCCTAGTGCAGGTGGCCATGCCGCAATCCCTTCTCCTCCATTCTCCTCTCAGGATCTTGGGCACACACGCACATGCGCCTGGTGTGAGTTTAAACCACCAGGTCCAGGACTTAAAGTGCGGTTGGCTACATGGGAGTTCAGCGACATAGCCATTACGTTAACTGCTGGTCCCCACACTCCCGTCTTGATCCACAAAATCACATTTACTTTAACAAACGTTATGTTCACCGAGGGGCTCCACTTTCTTGATTAGGCTTCTCTGTCCTGTTACAGATATTTTTTTAAAAAATTATTTATTTAACATTATTATTATTTTAAATTTTGACCAGAGCAAGAGAGAGAGAGAGAGAGAGAGAGAGAGAGAGAGAGAGAGAGAAAGTGAGAAAGTAAGCTGCCAGGTCTGAGACTCAGACTGTAGAGGACCAGGTGGGAGTCTAGTGCCTTAACCACTTGATGACACGTTACAGATTCTTCTTCTTCTTCTTTTTTTTTTTTAGTGTATTTTCTTTTTTAATTTTAAAAACTTTATTTATTTATTTAAATGTGACCAGAGAGAGGCAGAGAGAGAGAGAGAGAGAGAGAGAAAGTGAGAAAGCAAGCCGCCAGTCTGGGACTTGAACCAAGGCTGGCCATGTGGGAGTCCAACACCTGTAACCACCATGCCACCCTGTTACAGATTCTCACACACAGTGGGCATGCAGTAAATACCTGCTGCAGGGAAAGACAGGGCAGCTATGTGTAGTCCAGCCCCTCTAACTGGCATGCCCTCTGGGGGGTTGTAGCCATCACATCACACCAGCTATCTCAAAGGCCGAGCACATCCGATTGGCCAGTATCACCAATTACTGTCCAAAGTAGACTTCTTCCAGAATGGACCGTTCTGCAGTACATGGGAGTCACCAGTCATACGTAGCTACTGAGCTAGTGAAACCCAGGACATGAATTTTCAGTTTAATTTCAATTTATACGGCCACATGTGGGTAGTGGCTAGTGACTACCATATTGATTGGTGCAAATGCGTATCATTTCATCTAAATAGAATGATGTTATCTAAAGGAATTCCCATGACAGCGATGACTGGGTTTATAACCGTCATACCATAGGTGCTAAATATAGCATCTGTTTACAAGAGTGTACCGTAACCTTGACCAGCGTTAGGGTGCTGGAACCAAAAAGTGGCAGACAGCAGTTGATTCTAGATCAGGATAACTCTGAGCTCAGTTTTTTCCTCTATGAAATGCTTTTCTTGAGGTCATAATGATGGCAATTTGTTTCTGACCAAGGAGTAATTTGCATACCATTTACAAAATAGAATAATTCAGGAATCGTGGAATAGGAGTTACTAAATAGTCATTCATTCATCTGCTTTTCAGAATAATGTTTAGATGAGAGGGGGAAAAAAACAAAACAAAACAAACACCCATTGTACAGTTAACTGTTGATAATGTTTCTTACCTCGAAATAGTTGCTCTAAATAGTTACTGAGTTTATTTACTAAAACATGAAGATAAGAGATTTAATTGATATGAAGAGGCTTTCAGAATCTAATTAACCTCCCAGCTAGTCATTAACTCTATGACCTTTAGAAATAATTGACGGAGAATTCTTTTTTTTTCCTAGATTCAGGACTTCCATCAGGTGGCTAAATTTCAGGATAACGGAATGCACTCGATGTTGTTGATACATAACTGGATAATATACCAATAACTACCAGTAAAATGGGACATATTTTCCATAATGTAATCGATCACCTGATCCATTGTGTATATATATATAGCATTTACCTACCTAATTAGAGCCCATTTATAGTTGTTTTTATTTTATTTATTTAATTTTGCCAGAGGGTGCATGTGCTAGTTGGAGAGGGAGAGAGAGAGAGAGAGAGAGAGAGAGAGAAACAAAGTACTCCTCATGAGGAATGGTCATGCTGCAATTTCTTCTTCCCCATATCTTGTTTTAGAATTTTGTGCACACACACACACACGTGCCTGACATGTTTTTCAAGCCTCTGGGTCCGGTCCTTGAAAGTCCCAGTGGCCATGTGGGATTCTGCTGCCTTAAACACCATGCCAACAACTGGCCTGAAGTAGTTTTATTACATCTTTTCCCAGAATGTCCTTGTGATTATTCTGATCATGGGGAAGCGAGGACAGTGTCGCTGCCACTACCCTTCTGTGTGGATGGCTGGTGGTGCACACCGCTCACCAGTCACCTCTTAGTTCCAGACCGTGTCTGCACCTGGCCTCAACGTCTCCCTTAACCCCTCTGCAGGACCCCACTACCAAGTGATGGGCACTCCCAAAGGAGGGGCCAGCCCAGGAGATGCGGCGCTCGCGACCAGAGTAGCTCGGCTCACTGAGTGAAGATGGGCCTTTCATATGTGACTTCCAACAAGACCTGACACCCTTGCTTTCAAGAACTCGCTTCGGAGCTGGCAGGTGGCATGGTGGTTGAGGTGCTGGACTATCACATGGCTGACCATGGTTTAAGTCCTAGACCTGGCAGCTTGCTTTCTCACTCTCCCCTTCTCTCTTTCTCTCTCTGGTCAAATTAAATATAATAATAATGATAACAAATAAAACAATTATTTTTAAAAAGTTAGTTTCATTGGATATAAGTTTTATTACGGTATAATTCCAACCCTCAGTAAAGTTACAAAGAAGAAATAGTTTAGAGATACTTTCAAAACCCATGTCGAAGGAAATGAATGTTTGGAAAGAGAAATCTAGAGCCTTGCTCCTTGAAGTCTGGTTCTTAAAGCAGCAGCAGCAGCATCCTTGGGAGACTGTGTATCTCTAAACTCTTTCTCTCTCTGGTCAAATTAAATATAATAATAATGATAACAAATAAAACAATTATTTTTAAAAAGTTAGTTTCATTGGATATAAGTTTTATTACGGTATAATTCCAACCCTCAGTAAAGTTACAAAGAAGAAATAGTTTAGAGATACTTTCAAAACCCATGTCGAAGGAAATGAATGTTTGGAAAGAGAAATCTAGAGCCTTGCTCCTTGAAGTCTGGTTCTTAAAGCAGCAGCAGCAGCATCCTTGGGAGACTGTGAGAAATACAGACTCTTGGGCAGGGTTCATATTGCCTGAACTAGAACCAGCATTCTAGCAAGAGCCCCTCGACATGCAGATTGAGCCAGAGGCATGTCACTTGAGACCCATTGATTCTTCTTGCCAAATCCCAGCCAAAAGAGAAAGAGATTTTTTTTTTTTTTTTGAGATTTTTGCGATAGGGCGCATGCGCTCTCTAAAAGACAGAGAGAGACAGAGAGATAGAAAGCGAGAAATCACCACCCAGGGGTATGGCCACATCACAATTCCTTCTCCTCCATTCTCCTCTCGGGATCTTGGGCATGCACACACATGCGCCCAGTGTGAGTTTAAGCCACTGGGTCCGGGACTCAAACCACGGTCGACTACATGGGAGTCCAGCGACATAGCCATTTTTCCAAATGCTGGTCCCGAGAAAGAGATTTTTAATTAAAACAAAAAATAGTTGCTTCTCCCTTCAAAGTAATCGAAGCACATTATCCCAGAAGTTCTTTACCTTCCACTAGCGCTGCAAGGAGGATTTCTATTCGGTTTCCTGAACCTTTTGATTACTTTTCTTTTATTTTAATGAATTAACTGTTTCTGGCCATAGGGTCTGGGCATTTGCTGGAGAGAGACAAAAAGAGACAGTGAGAGGGAAAGCAAGAAATGATCCCCCGGGAAAATGGCTAAGCTGCAATCCCTCCTTATTTCTCCTCTGCAGATTTTGGGCACACATGCACAGGTGCTAGGTGTCAATTACAAGCCTCCAGTTCTGGAACTCAAACCATGGTCAGCCACACAGGAGTCAATGCCTTAACCACCATGCCACCTTTAGGCCACTGTTTATTTTTAATATTGCCACACTTCTGCTTCCCTTGAAAGATTTTCATTTATATTATTAGAACACATCTAATTTTTAACAAAGAAAACCTCATGAATTTAAAAGTTTTACTGACATTATAATGATCACCAGTAACACCTTATTCAATTATAATATTCATATATTCAATGTCCACAATGTGCCACATACTGAGCTGGAGTTACAGAGATGAACAAAAACATTTGTCATATCCTTCAAAAAAATAATTAAAAAAAAAAAAAAACTCAGAAAAAAAAAAATCCAGAGCCAGTTGGTGGCATGGTAGTTAAAGTGGCTGGACGCTATATGGCTGAAAACAACATTCGAGTCCCTGACCTGTGACTTGAAAAACAGGCTGGGCATGTGGGCATGCATGCCCCAAATCCAGAGAAGTGAATGGAGAACGAACTGTGGTGTGGCCACCACCCCTATGGGGATTGGTCACCTTCCCCCTCTCTCTGGAGAGTACATGCACCCTACATCAAACAAACAAACAAAACCCAAAACCAATAGTGGAGTGAAGAAATTGAAATAATAAATATTCTTTTGTTGAAAAAGCCATTATCTTGTATCCTAACTTGAGGCAGAACTCAGAATTCCTAAAACTTCACTTTTTTAAAAAGAATTATTTATTTAATTTTATTTATTATCACTATTAGTTTTTAATTTGACCAGAGAGAGACAGAGGGAAAGTAAGAAAGCAAGCTGCCAGGTCCAGGACTTGAACCGCAACCAGCTATGTGGGAGTCCAGCACTTCAACCACCACGCCACCTGCCAGCCCTGAAACTTCACTTTGTATATGTCATGACTATATATATTCAGTAACCAATTTTGAGGAAGTGACAATGTTCAATGTTCTGAAACCTACTAAAGCAAAATAATGTCACTTTTACCTAGGTGCAATTAACAGCTAGAATGCAAATTTGGATTTACATACAGCACTCACCACCAAATTCCATAAATTCCATTTAAATGGACCGTTAAATATTAAATACGTAATTAAAATGAGCTATTTTCCCCCTTTCACTTCCAGGTATTGGTAGGAAGGAAGGGGGAAAGTGAAAAGAGGTCTTTGCTTTAGTTCAAGAAGATTCCTGTAAAATAATAATGCTAGTGATCGATACTGACAATGAAGTTACACGACTGGGCCAGCCGGTGGCATGGTGGTTAAGGCGGTTGAATCCCACGTGGCTGACTACATGGTAGGAGTCCTAGACCCAGAGGCTTGAGAAACACACCTGGTGCACATGCATGTCCAAATTCCTAAAAGAAGAAATGAAAGACAAGGCTGTATCGTGACCATTCCCAATTGGAGAGGGGATGCTTTCTTGCTTCTCCTCTCTGTCTCTCTCTCATCTCTCTCTCTCTCTGGTGAGCATAGGCACCCTCTGCTAATTAAAAAAAAAAGAAAAGGTACATTGCTGATTAAAAGACTGTGTTTTTAAACTTATTGTCTTTCCTGCTCCTGCAATTATTAAATAATTCTCTGTTGACTCTGTTAGTTCTAATGCCTATAAGCTATTAGAGCCATGCAATAACAGCGATGAGAGGAAATTTGGTTTTACTGCCTGTGCGTGTAACTTAAGTAATCTAACATGCACATTATTATTTGTTCAACAATGATTATTTTCTTAATAAATGAGATGTGAAGCAGCTTTTCCTGTTTACAAAACATATGCAAATTAAGCAAGAGCATTATTTTAAAAAAGAAATGGCTCTTCAAATTTGATACATAAAAATCATTGTTGTATAGTTAGGAAAAATGAATACATTATAATTTTTAGACATTTGTTCTTTTAGATTTTGGGAAATAAACACAAATATGATTTATAGCTACTCATAGAAGTTTCTAAAAGATACATAGACAAAAGTGACTATTGAAATTCAAGGAAAATATGCAAGAACTTCATTTTACAAATGAAGTTTGTAAAAAAAATCCTTATCCCTGGAAACTTCAACATTGGAGGTTTCAATACGCATGGAATATCCTAATACGTTATTTATTTTTCAGTACTATCTATCAAAAAACAATGATATACCTAGTTTAACAGAGTCAGCTTGGTTTAACAGCAGGCTTACTGAGTCATAGCATTAAGTGCTATTTCAGTTATGTTTTTAGAATAAACCTAAGAAGGAATTGTAATGTACCTCAAGAATGTAATTCCTTGAAATTCTTCTACAAAGAAAAAGACTGCTTTTCTGAAAAAGTTAATTTACTAATGATAAAGTTAAATTCTTGCCCAATGCTGTTTCAGAAAATTTAAAATAGTACCAAAAACAAAACAAAACGAAAAGGTCTGTCATCTTTGTCTTGATGAGCTTCAAATTAAAACGACCAAACAAAACAAAACCCAGGGCACATTACCTAGCTCACATGGTTAGGGCTCCCTGTCAGCCCGACAACTTGCAAAAGCTTTCTGACCAGACACCGGTTCACCGATGGACTCTGTGGTCACTGGTTTAAGGGTAAAGTGTGCTTTTTCATTCTACAGTGTTTAGTTCCAAACCAGCATCTCTCAAAGTGAACATTTATGCTCTGGATTCTCAAATTGCAAGGCCACACAGATCTTCACTTCTGAGATGTACTTCTGCAATTTTACACTGAGAAATTAATCCTGCTGTGAATGTGTGAACACAATTTAAATGCCTTGATCTTCACTGTTCAATCTAGACCAGCGCTGACTCAGAATCTCCCATCTTGATCAATGCATTCCGTGTCTTCTTTGCCCAGTTCACTAGCCACCACCCACATGTGGCTGCTGACCACTTGTAATTTGGCCAGTGCAACCGATGAATTGAACTGAACTGAATTTTAACTCATGCGGCTCCTGGCTACTATTCTGTGGAGCTCAGATCTAAATTAGTTAGTGTTTTTGATAATGCTTTGCTAAATTATCAAATTTCAATGAATTGTTTCATTGAAGCTATAAAAACATTTCTATATTTAAGTGAACATTTATATTATGATGTATGATAATCACTTACTTTTATGTCTGTCTTTCCCCTATTTTTTTTTTTTTTTTTGGCCACATAGGAAGGAAGTATGAGAAATCATCCCCTGCAATCCCTTCTCCTCTTGTTTCCTCTTGGAATTTTGGGCATGTGTGCACACGCACCTGGCATTATTTTTCAAGCCTCTGGGTCTAGGGCTTGAACTATGGTTGGCATTCAGCGCCTTAACCACTATACTGCCTGCTGGCCCCTCCCTTATTTGTTTATTCTATAAATATATTCTGAGGACATAATACTCTCTAAATCTCATTCTAGGCAAGGGACTATGAAGAGAAGAAAAAATGTGTATAGTCCCTGCCTTGCAGGAGTTTAAGATCTAGCATGGAACAGGCAATTGGGCAACAAATTCAGTAGTGCCGTGTCGGAAAACAGATCCCATTATGACTGTAACAGAGGAAAAGCACCTCACATGAGTTCCAGGGGCTTTGTGGACAATTTCCCAAAAAGTATGAACTGGAATCCAACTTGAATGATAGATAAAAGCCAAGCAAAGACCTAGTTAGAAATTTGAAGACAAAACAAATAGAGCTTGAAAAGGTTGGAGGAAGCAATAGGCTTGGTGTGGCTTGAGCGAAGGTGGACAGTGTGTGTGTGAGGGGAGCTTGATGGGAGGGGACAGCAAAAGGCGAGGCTGAAGAGGAAGAGAAATACAGGGCCAGATCAGGCATGGCCTTGTGATTCATTCTAAGGACTAGGAGTCCTTGAGGGGCCCTGGTTATTTATATTTGTATCTCTAGGCTTTCCATGGCATTTAGCACATGGCAGGAATTCAAGAAATCTTTTTTCAGAGAATGGAAGGATGAACATGCACAAAAAAGTAAACGCATTTTTTTCTCTTAATATAAGTAGCTGGATATAATACACATCTACTCAATACACATAAAATAATTTTACATAGCTATATTTTTGTAAGTATAAAATTAGAACCTCTTTAGTTGGTTTAAAGATGATGAAAGCTCAAGTAAAACAGACACATTTTCATATTTTGCATGCGCTCCTGAATTTTGAAATACACAATTTATAAAGAAGTCCAATTTCACTATTCAGTACCTTTGTTTTTCAAGAGAACTTGTGCTCATCATTTTCCCCAAACTATGTAGGGGCGGTTAGCAAGCTGATAACCTCTGGTAGCACGACAAATTAATAAAGGTTAAGAGCTATTTCAAGGCCCTCCCAATCCCAGTGCAGGCCTTAATTATTACTGTGCAAGAAAACATCTTGCTGCAAAAACTTTTTAGATGTCTCTAAGTTTGAACAGGATTTAAGTGACAGAAACTGAAATTTCAAGTAAATATCTCTCTCATACACACACAACATATGCATACACACACAACACAGGTGCACACGCACACACACATACACATACCATTTCGCCTATTCTTTCATCTAAAAATAAAAGCCAATCACCCTCTATCTGAGACAGTCGTGAATCAAAGGTTTTATTGGCGTTATATCCATCTCTGAACTTCCTCGGGAGCAGCTAAGGGCCGTTGCTTTCACTCTCACTCTCCCCTTACTCACTGGACTACTGGCCCAGACTGGATGAGCAGCTCAAAATAATCACTGAGTCACTGAGGGAGCCAGAGACTCCTTCCTGCCAGTGCTAAGTGATACTCCCATATGGGATCTGTGGTTAGAAAACATGGGCTGGATATGGAGGTAACCTGTCTGGAACTTCTGTCACTCCAAGGATCAGCCGCAGTGCTCTGGCAGAGTACAGGACCTGCCTGAATGCAAGGCTTTTCCCAATCGTTTAGCCTATGCCTTCAAGTCAGCAGCTTGGACTGCATTCATGAGGTTCGTGCTCCTTTGCCTTGCAATTGCTCCCAAGCTGCTTTTCATATATGTGTTGTACCTCCTCAACAAGAACGCCTGTCTTCTGCTGTTTCGGAAGCCCTGCATGGTGCAGAGTATAACGTGGTGCTCGCCACGTCATGGCTCGGCACAGCAGCGGCCTCCAGCACATCCTGTGGGACCCGTGTTCTTCAGGCCATTCTCAAATGCCCCACAACCACATCACCTTCCGGAAATAGAGCCCAGTATAAACTAGTCGCTAAGAGAACTAGGAGTGGAGCTACATGCATCGGACGACGGAGGGGGCAGACCCTCAGTATCATCTGGTCTCGACTGAATGTCAATGGCCTTGTAAGCTGGCATCTGGGGTAAATATCTAGCACACTTGTTACAGAGTTTAATAAAATGGACTTTGAGAGAAAGGGTTTTCATACAATAACTGTTTTTGTTATTTTTTAAACCAATGGATTAAAAATTTAACACATTTACTAAATCTGGCATATTTACATATTGTATCTAAACAGATATTCAAGCTGCATTAGAATATAATAATAAAAAAACGATCTCAGTCTGTCTGTGAAGCTTTTGTGAGTCTTTGTGCCATTGTAACAGTAGTGCTAATTATCAAGCAAAGACACGATAATTATGCAGACAGCTTTTTTTTTTTTTTTTTTTGCTAAAAGAAGGACTCTTTTTTTAACACCCACACACTGCACAATTTCCTATGACCCTGTAACACTGGGATGGCCCAGAAATTTGTATTATCGTCTAAATGCTGGGAATTTTATTATTTCTTTCCCACTCCCTCCTTTTTTTTTTTTTCTTGTGAGTAAACTGTTTTTAGAGGGTTAGGGGAGAGGGGTAATGGTCCAAATGGGAAATATAAAACTAATGACCCTTCATGAAACATATTATGCTCCTCATTAAACTTTACTCAGTTAAATGTATTCCATTAAATTAAAATAAATAGGATTTAAAATTCTACCCAGGAGTTGTAAACTATCTTAACTTTCAACTCTATATTAGATCACATTCTAATCTAAGAGCAGATTCCCACCTCTCTGACGTGTCATAGCTTCTTAGTCTCAAGCGCAATTTATATCTTAGCGCTGCAGAGGTTTCCAAACTGTGTGTGTCTCAGAATTACTTGAGGAACTTGTTACACATGCAGCTTCTTATCCACATGACCCTTCTGTACCAAATATCTCAAGTATCTGGTTTTCAGCAATCGGCCCTTTGAAAAATACCCCATGTGTGTGTGATGTGAAACTTGATCAAGCTTAGAGAGCCCATATTACTTTTGTCCACCATCTTTGTTGTTATCGAAATGAAGAAAAGACAAATACATGAAGAATGTGTAGTCTGGGTAGTTGGACAAGGCAAATCTACAGTGTGTTAGACTGACATGGTACATTTATTTTAAGAATTGAGCCATCAGGGCCCATAAGTGGTGTGGCGGTGAAGCACTGGACTCCCACTTAGCCAACTGAGGCTCAAGTCAAAGATCCGGCAACTTGAAATCATGCCACGGGCATGTGTGAAGGCCCAAAATCCCAAGAGGAGGATGGAGAAGGAATTGCAGCATAGCCATCCCTCCCGGGGTAGGAGTGATTTTTCACCATCTATTTCTTTGTCTCTGTCTCTCCCTGGTGAGTGTACATGCTTTATGGCCAAAACAAAACAAAACAAAAAAACAAAAAAACAAAAAAAAAGGAAAGAGAAAAAAAGAAAAAGCATTGAGTCATCAAATGTCTAAATTTGACCTCAGATCTCCTGAATTTCTTTTTGAGTTATTTAGACTTAATCTACTGAGGTTAAATGCAAGATAATGGAGCTGCTACTCTTCTCTCCCCTTTTTAATTTTGTTTTCCAGAGAGTACATGTGCTGTCAGGACAGAGATAGAGAAGGAAAGAGGAAGAACCCTTCCCACCCCCCACCATGGGGGATGGTCACACTGCAATCCCTTTTCCTCCACGTCTTCCTCCTTCATGGATTTTGGGCATATACACATATGTGCCTAGTGTGTTTCAGAAACCACCAGATCTGGAACTGTTTGGTCAGCTGTGTGGGATTCAGTTGCCTTAACCAGCACGCCATGGAGCTGCCTCGACCACCATGCCAGGGAACTGCTTCAACCACCATGCCACAGGCTGACCCTCACCCTTTTTAAAAAATATCAATTAAAAAAAATTACAATGTTGCAAAAGACTTCCAAAGTCATTCTCTTAATCTTTGAGGTGAGAAAACATCATCCCAGAGACACAGCTAATTTGGCCCAGCACATGGTGGTGCCAATCAAGCATTTAAATCAAGACATGTGATTTTTAACCTAATGCCCTTCTCATGGTCGTTAATGAAGCTGGACCCTCAAATACCCACTTGTCTAAGAATATGAGTCTTATTCGGAATGTGCCATCGTAAGGCACCTTTAACTCATATACTACATTCCTGAACAAGACCCTCAGAAGATCAATTTTCTAGATTTTAAACTCCTTTAAAAAAGTAAATTTTATTAGTCGACACATTAAATACTTAGCACATTAGTTCTGTTTATCATTCACTTAAAGAAAACTTTTATTGGGGCTGGCAGGTGGCGAGGTGCTTAAGGGCACTGGATTTCCACATGGTCACCTGCAATTTGAGTCTTGGACCTGGTAGCTTGCTTTCTTTCTCTCTTACTCTCTCTTGCTCTGTCCCTCTCTGGTCAAATTAAAAAATAAATAAACAAACAAACAAACAAATAAAACATTTATTTACTCATTTATTTGTTGGGAATTTCAAGATGCCAGGTCCAGGTCTTGAACCATGGTCAGCCATGTGGGAATCCAGTGCCTTAATCACTGTGCTCCTTATCATTCACTTTTATTTCTCTGAAATTATGTGCTTCGCCTTGTTAAGTAATTAAATAAAATAAATCGATCTGCTCAGTATAGTTTAAAAGCTTCCAAATTAAAATAAAGAAATAAGAATCGGGCTCAGAGAATTATAACAGGTCAAAGTGAGATGGCTGTGGGAGACATATTAATTGGATCAGAATAAGTACAAGGTTTCTCCAAAAAAAAAGAACCAACTAAGTCATGGCAAGAATGATGTATACTCAGGCGCACTGACTCTGACTTCAGGCTTCTGAAACATTTGCTTATTTTCTTTCAATTCAGGGAAGGCAAGTAAGGAAACGAAGAGTAGCCACAAAAGTGAGAAAAATAGGCAGAAGGGAGCCATCCTCATTGTATCTCTTCCTGTTTTAGTAGCCATTGTTCCGGAAGGCTTGACTACAAGGCAACAGCATTTCAAAGGGTACATGCTGGATGCTTAGAAAGCTTCAACCAGAATTGTACAGTGAATTACACCAATGCTAAGGAATTTAAAATATGTTGGAGTTTTAAACATGATGCTTATGTATTTTTGGCATAATGAAACAATGTTTTAAATTTGACTCTGATAAAACATCGTGTTAACATTTAGGAATTTATTTTCATCTGCTTTATGATTCAATGCATATTACCAGTTTTCATTGTTACAGTAAACGATAAAACTTATGGAAAAAACACTTCTAGTAGGGTAATTGTGTTTACTCTTCTAGTCAGAAAGTATTTGGAAGAATGAAGTTGGAAGAGATATGAAATGAAAAACTGGAAGTTTTAAAGTTGGAGTGAGCTCATTCATGAATTTCTTTTTTCTTTGGCCATGCTGAGAAAGTATTCTATACACAGAAAGAAGTGATCAGGAGTCATCTATAATGTGAGAGGGCTGTCCCCTGGTCACAGTTCTCAACCCTGGTGTCCCCATGTACAGGGAAGGACAATGGTCACACAGAAGGATGAGGCAAATACTTGATTTCTAGCAAGGACCAGATTTGACGTGTCACTCGCATTATATAATGTTTTTCTTTCTTTCCTTTTTTTGGGGGGGGAGATAGGGTGCATGTACTTGCAGAAGAGACACAGAGACAGTAAGCAAGAAATCACCCCCTGTGGCAGAGGATCACCACCACAATCCCTTCTCCTTCATTCTCTTGGGTTTCGGGGCACGCACGCACTCAAGCTTGGTGTGTTTTAAGCCAACGGGTCTGGGATTCGGCCCATGGTTGACTATGTGGGAGTCCAGAGACATAAACAGTATACCATCTGCTGATCTCTCATCATATCATTCTAACCTGCATTTTGATCAAGGGCGGAGCAGCAGTTGTGATAACCTTGGGCACACACGAGGACTCCTAGGTGGGGAGGTGGCTGTGTGCTGGGTGAGGCGCAGGGAGGGGAGGGGAGGCACGAACACCCCACCTCTCTGCTGAAGCCCGGGGCTCACCTCCACGATGTCGGAGTTCGTCCGGCTCTCATGCGGCTCGTTGTACTCCGTGTACTTGAGCAGCACCTTGTCCATGTCGGTGCTGGCGTACTGGAACAGCTTGTTGGTGCTGTTGAAGATGATCAGCGCGATCTCACAGTCACACAGCACGCTCAGCTCGTAAGCCTTCTTCATCAACCCAAATTTCCTCTTCGTAAATGTCACCTGGAGAAAAGAAAGCAGGCAAGTTTTTGAAAGAAATAAAATTTGTGCCTGTGTGGTTTAATTTCTTACAGCACTTTTTTTTTTCCTTTGCAAAGCAATGGTGTGTAATTGTCAGAGCCCTTGGGCACTAACACATTTGGAAAGAAAGCAAATACATCTAAAACTAATTTCTGCTTAGAATTTGAAAATGTGTGATTTCTAGCTCGTTACTGAATGTGAAACCGTAAATGTAGAGATTCAATGTAGGGCCTTTTAATGAAGCTGACCAGAGAACTGTTCATATTTCTTTGAGCAATCTGAGATAAAATTAAAAAAAAAATCAACATGGTTAGCATCTTTCACAATGATAAGTTTGGAGCTTGTTTTGTGACCACTCGACATGACATTATGAACTTTAGCATTGTAGATCTGCGCTCAAAAAAAAAAAAAAAAATCTGATAATTTTTAGTCTCCTGCCATTTTAACTGAAAACACTTGAAGGATGTGACCAGGCCCTCAGACAATGTCACATTCTGTTTTCTAGAAATCCAACAGGGTGTTGGGAAGTACGTTAACCATAATACTGTTAGGGTTTTGGTTTCACTCTTCTGTGATCTTTCTTCCTCTTTCAGCTCAGAAATTGTATTGTTAACTTTGACTTTTTCTTAGTCTCCTGCCATTTTAACTGAAAACACTTGAAGGATGTGACCAGGCCCTCAGACAATGTCACATTCTGTTTTCTAGAAATCCAACAGGGTGTTGGGAAGTACGTTAACCATAATACTGTTAGGGTTTTGGTTTCACTCTTCTGTGATCTTTCTTCCTCTTTCAGCTCAGAAATTGTATTGTTAACTTTGACTTTTTCTTCTTTTAATCGAATCTATTACCCAGTCCCAGAATTCTTTCAGGGACTGTTTCTCAGGTTCACACTTGTCTATTTCCCGGGCGCTCTCATTCACACCCTGATCACTTCACTTTTGGACAGCCAAGCAGCTTCCTGTCCTCGTTGAACTCCCTGCCTGGAATCATTCCCTTCTCAATTCATCCCAGTCTGAAAAACTTCACCCTCTGCACTGTCTTTCTCCTGATGAGCTGTCTCTAAGAACCCTTCCCCTAGCGTTGAATACTTCCTGCCTGCCAATCCTACCACATGCAAATATATATTTTACTCTTTCCAATTTCAACGCTCTCGATTAAACTTCAGTTGTCACTCCAGCCTGCTCACAAAAAAGCACGAACACTCTTAATTGCAAATCTTCATATGGTCCAGTGTTCCCCAAAAGGCATTCTCTAGAATATTATTCCTATAAAATGTTCTTTAAAAGTCCAATGGCCTAATGCATTTAGGAAATGCACATTGCTCTATTAAAGGCTGTGAAACCTTTTAGACATTGTTTAACCTGCTTCTCTAACTTAACGCTGGCAGAAACACTTGTCTCTTTGCTTATTCATGTGTTCTGAGGCACATTCACAATCATTCTTCAGAACTAGATTGTTTAGGATCATACTATGGGAAGTGCTGACTAACTTAATTTACCTATTATTATTTTTTTTGACTTGATTATTTTTAAGATTTTTTAATTTATTTACATTTAATCACATCTTTACATTATACATTTATTTTTCCAACATAAATACCATGCATGTCAGTCAAGACAAAGATATTACTATATAAATTATCATCAGTAAATAGCTTCTTGTTTTTTGTTGGTTAAGCATACTTTTATCAGTTTTTTCCTTCTCCTTTCCCCTCCCTCCCTTCCATACTAAGATTTTTTTTTTTTCACATTGCATCAGAAATTGAATTCTTATGGGGCTTCATGCAAATAAATTGTGATTAACCTAATTTTTTTTTTTTGAAATAAGTCAGTTAATACCTCTTTTTAGTAAAAGGGGGAATGGAAAGAGAAAAAAAAATGTTTCAGAAGAAAATTACAGTGCACTTGTCACTAGACTCTAGCTTTGCCCATACTTTTAGATCTTTTGTGAATTTAGCTATTATTTTTAGTAGGGACTATTTTTTTTTTCTACCTGCAAATCCATCCCATCTTGCAGAGGCCTGCTCAGTGTTATCTACCATTTATTTGTACATAATTCCTAAAATCTAGATTCTCTCTTATCTTGGTCTCTGAATACCCAAGGATGTCCTCGAGTCCTTCACCTATCTAAACATCCCAGGAACTCCAACCCTCATGGCTCAGTCTCATTATCTTTATCCTCTAATCTGCTTTCCCGTTGGGCTGCCCTGTCTCACCAGAAGCTCAGTCAGCCAAACTAAAACCTTGGAGGGAACTTTGAACTCCATTTCCCAACCCACCCCTATTTCCCGACACCTAAAGAAATGTGTTGACGGGAACTGTGGAATAGCAGACAGAAAACCTGACCTGCTGGTCTCTTCATTCTTCCAGCTATTTTTTTTTTTAAAGTTAATTAATTAATTTTTTTTTGTGGCCTATAATTCTTTATGTTTTCTTAATAGCATCTGTCAGATTTTATAACTGGCATTGTTTCATGTGTGATGATTTGTTTAATATGTCCATAGTACCAGCTCCACAAGGCATGTGACATTTTATCTTACTGGTGTGTCCCAGTGCCTAAAACTGTAGACACGTGTGGGCACATTTTAAAGACCTGAGGTACAAACAAACTCATCAGGGAAAACCGTAATGTGAATCCTTTGGAAATACCAAGTTGTACATTCTATGAAATCATGTGATAAACGCCTGTCAAAATTTTTCAACAACTCATACACAGAATGTTTAAGAGATAAATTTATGCTTTACTTAATAATGGAGTCTGATTATTTTATCACATTTTCATGGAAGGTAGCGGGGTAGAAAGGAAAAATAAAAACATGGGGTTTGAAGTCAGAGATTTGAGCGCTGAAGCTATCTGCTCGCCACGAGAACTTCTCTTGCGTGAGTGATTCTAGTCTACATGTACATGAATAATAGAAATGGAGATAACACCTACTCTCAGGGTCCCTGTGAGGACTGTGAATAATAGGTGTGCATTATCACATATAGCACTTACAGGAGATGCTCAATAAACCCTAGTTCTCGCCCCTTTCTTAGTTGACCTAACAGGAAAAGAAAAACTAATAAAATATATATGGCTTGAAGAGTCATGGATTAATGCTACTTGAGGATATGACTTTTTTTTTTTTTTTTCTGGAGATGTTTTTGCTATAGGGTGTGTATACTCACCACAAAGACAGAGAGACACCGAGAGACAGAAAGCGAGAAATCACCCCCCAAGGAGGATGGCCACACCTCAATCCCTTCTCCTCCATTCTCCTCTCGGGATCTTGGGCACGCACGCACACATGCCCAGCAAGAGTTTAAGCCACTGGGTCTGGGATTCGAACTGCGGTCAACTACATGGGAGTCCAGTGATATAGCCATTACGCTAATTGCTGGTCCTGATATGACTATTCTTTTAAAAATTATTTTAATTTTATTAAAAAAATTATTTATTTAGTTTTATTTATTATTGTTATTTTTTAATTTGACCAGAGAGAGACAAGAGAGAGAGAGAGAGAGAGAGAGAGAGAGAGAGAGAGAGAGAGAGAGAGAGAGAGAGAAAGAAAGCAGAGAAAGCAAGCCATTAGGTCCAGGACTCGAATGGCAGTTGGCCATGTGGGAGTCCAGTACCTCAACCACCATGCCTCCTGCTGGCCCCAATATTATTATTCTCTTGATGGAAAGATAAAGCTGAACTATCCCCATTGACCATCTTTTAGAAAATACAGCATCCAGGTATTTACTGGCCCGTAGCACCTTGTCGATTTCTACTCAGCTTATTTACATTTCAACTTAGACAGTTCTTTGCAGTAATGGCCAATGTCTCACTTTGCATTTGGTGTTTACTGTCTTTCTTAGGTGCTTCTAATAAAATATGGCTAGTATTTTACTCCTGTATCTTATCATATTACTTTAGAAACTTTTATGCTGGTTCACTCAGATGAGTCATTACTGACATATGAAAAAGTCTATCTTTTCGGGTAAAGAGGCATAATCATTGATTCAATAGATCTATACAAAATGTCATTTATTATTTATTAAGTGCAATTTGATATACTGCACATTGACAATTCTATTTAGTAAAATAAGCTACAAAATATGTTTAATAGAGAAGGCACTGACCTAAAATACATTCATGTACCTAAAACCACTTTTAATCAGACTTCATGACCACAAACTGTAGGTGGAATGTCTCAATACAGCATGGTTTCTGTTGTACTCAAACCTCAGAATTTAGCACGTTAAAACACTGACCATCAAAGTACATTTTGGTGCAGAAATATCATTAAAGTCAACTACTGTTTCTGTTTACTTTTAGGTGCTCCTCAACTTCTGTGTAACCAAACAGGCTGCAGGATAATGCATACTTACTTAATAATACCTGTCAAAAAAGGCAGTGCATATAGTTTCTTTTCATTAAAACTGCACACTGAAATGATGATGACTGTATTAAGAGCATTTATGAAAATATCTTCAAAATCTACTCTTAATTGTTCTAAATTTAATTCCGTATTATGTTCATATTCTTCATAGCATACTCAAAATGTATTTTATAATGCTTTTTCTCTTTGTTCGTAGTTGGATAAAATTGTTTTTAAGCATTAAGCTTTCTAAAGAGATCTGGGATATTACTCTTCATTTAAAATATGCCACTCAATGACATAGATTGCGATTCAGAGCTTTTATATTTAAATATAATAATGTATTGTAATGATTACATGTTCATAACTTGACAATAGTTTGTAATGGGGACAAATCCATAGTTCTATTTCAACAGCATATTTTGAACCTTAGTTGTTTTTTGGTAGGCAGAGAGATGTCTTCTCTGGTTGTTTACATCTATCTGGGCGCATTGAGAAAATACAGACAATATTGCTTAAGCGGACAGTATAACCCAACTTTAGTTTTCACAGTTAAAGAAACTTAATATATGATACATGAATAGAAAACAAAACTACTCTGTAAACACTGACCATTTTTTTTATTTGCCTCTTGAAAGTTTACACAGCACCCAATGAAAATGATGGAATTATATTAAGATGTTTCTGTATTAAGTTTCATAGTAAAAGCCTGAGTTTTAAATCCTAGCATAAGGGTGAGCATTATACATTTTATGTTTACAATGGTGCTAGAACCTACTAAGTGTGAATCAAGAATTGAAATTAGACTTTGAAATTGAGAAAAGGCACATTCATTAAATATAGCTGCATACAATTCAGTTACCAAGACAGTAGGAATATCTACCGAAAGGCACATAGAAATAATTTAGTCAGTTTTTATTGAGCATTTTTTTATATCTCAGACATTACGCTAAACGATATTTATGGCTCATTGTCTGTGTCAGGCATTTGTACTAAGTGTTTCCATTTTTTTTAAGAATTATTAATTTAATTTATTCATTTATTTATTTTAACTTGACCAGAGAAAGACACAGAGAAAGAGAGAGAGAGTGAAAGTGAGAAAGCAAGCCACCAGGTCCAGGACTCGAACCATAGTCGGCCATGTGGGAGCATGCAGCGCCTTAACCACCATGCCACCTGCTGGTCCCCAGGCATCTGTACTAAGTGTTGTGGCTTCAATGACATAAAACATTAGGTTATCAGAAAAGTCACAATGTAGTTTTATTTTCTGTTTTTCTATGCAAAAATATGCCAACGATATGACTTTTCGACAGTCCATTGTTTGTGTCACCTCCTTGTGGCTGAAGTAAAAAAAATGTCACCTAATTCCTTGATACTTAAAAGAAATTTTCTTTATTTGGAAAAAAATGTGTTACCTAGCCCATAGAGTTACACATGCAGCGATGTCTAATGATCTGAAACGATGCTTTTATCTGGAATGAAGTGACTTCAGTTTTTGCTTCCAGACCAAGTTTTTCTCTATTCTGAGCAAGACAAACAATAGTAACTGTTAACCCAAGGGAGGTAAGTGTGAAAGTCAATCGTCCTCATTGGCGGTTTCTTATCTTGCACTTGGTGAACACTGGTTGCGGTGTTCGGCCCATCTACCCTTCCATCTGGCCACTGGCAGGCTCCCATCACACTTGTGGGGCTTGGTTTATTACGCCAGCTTCTTCATGAAGCTCTCAATGCCACATTCAGGTAAAATTCATTCTTCCCTCATTATAACCCTCAACACTCTTCCACACCTTTATCACACGTACTCTGGTAGTACAGATTCGGTTGTCCAGAGCCTGCCTCTTCTGCTGCCTTTGAGCTCTCAGAAGACCCCAATTCAGGTCTCACACAGACTCAGACCAGTGGACACTTATTGTATGCAGAAGGAGTGGCTTACGGAATGGAAGGACTCTTGTCTGAACGTCTCAGTATCATTTTCTATGAAAAGCAGACACTGCCAGCTACACGGTGTAGCAGTAATGTGCTACTCAAGAGAAGCTGATCCCACATGGTGATCTCTGTTCAAGTCCTGGGATCTATCAGCCTGAACTGTGCTGGACAATGCACATATGCCTACCATCTGACAGGCTGGAGGATGGAAGATGGTGACCATAGTAAAACCAGACCGTGTGGGGCATACTCCTCTCCTGTTTCTCTCTCTGTCATTAAGTGCACACATGCACTCAATCATGAATAAAAATAATTTTAAGAAGGGTTGAAAAGTGGCCTGGTGGTTAAGGCACTGGACTCCCACCTGGGTGACCATGGTTCGAGTCCCAGACTTGGCAGCTTGCTTTCTTTCCTTCCTTCTCTCTCTCTCTCACACTTTCTCTGAATCTCTCTGGTGAAACTTTTTTTAAAAATGATGATTATAAATAAAACTAAATAAATAATTCTTAAAAAAATAATTTTAATATACATTTAAAATTGTCTTTTTTGGGAGGCCAGAAAGGGGTATGGTGGTTAAAGGTCTGGATTCCCACATCACTGACTGCAGTTTGAGTCCCAGACCTGGTGGCTTGCTTTCTCACTTTCTATCTTTCTTTGCTGACTTAAAAATATATAAACAAGTAAAATAAAATAAATAATTCTCTTCAAAAAAATTGCCTTTTTGACAATGTAATCCCTCAAAAATAAGAGATTCTTGACACATATATATATATGTACATGTATATTTATTAAGAGGTTTCACATGTCACATGAATCTTGACAGAAAGTAATTATGCTCTTTTGAAATTTATAATAGGAGAAGCTAGAGAACGTCTGGAAAGAAATATCAATGTACATATGCCCTAGACTTCAAGAAAAACGTACTTCAAAAAGTTCAGAGAAAAGTGGTTTTTATTCCTTGCCTGGATGACTCATCATGAAGGATGTTGAAAAGTGGCCTGGTGGTTAAGGCACTGGACTCCCACCTGGGTGACCATGGTTCGAGTCCCAGACTTGGCAGCTTGCTTTCTTTCCTTCCTTCTCTCTCTCTCTCACACTTTCTCTGAATCTCTCTGGTGAAACTTTTTTTAAAAATGATGATTATAAATAAAACTAAATAAATAATTCTTAAAAAAATAATTTTAATATACATTTAAAATTGTCTTTTTTGGGAGGCCAGAAAGGGGTATGGTGGTTAAAGGTCTGGATTCCCACATCACTGACTGCAGTTTGAGTCCCAGACCTGGTGGCTTGCTTTCTCACTTTCTATCTTTCTTTGCTGACTTAAAAATATATAAACAAGTAAAATAAAATAAATAATTCTCTTCAAAAAAATTGCCTTTTTGACAATGTAATCCCTCAAAAATAAGAGATTCTTGACACATATATATATATGTACATGTATATTTATTAAGAGGTTTCACATGTCACATGAATCTTGACAGAAAGTAATTATGCTCTTTTGAAATTTATAATAGGAGAAGCTAGAGAACGTCTGGAAAGAAATATCAATGTACATATGCCCTAGACTTCAAGAAAAACGTACTTCAAAAAGTTCAGAGAAAAGTGGTTTTTATTCCTTGCCTGGATGACTCATCATGAAGGATGGAAAAGTCTGAAGATAAAAATTTAATTTCACAATCACAGGATAGGGAGAGAAAGGGAGTATCGAAGGGTTCAGGATAAATGCATTTGCTGAACAAAAATTTAGTGAACTTTCTGATAAGTCCAGATTTTCAAAGACTGTGCATTTGGCAAAGCGTCTCCTGAAATTCTCACATGCAATATTATATATTTGAGACTGGCTGGTAGTAATTTAACTAATTTAAATATGGCTAAAGGACTATGCTTAATTTTTTTTTAAACATTTCTTTATTTAATTCCATTTTCTATTATTATTTTTTAATTTGACCAGACTGAGACAGAGAAAGAAAGAAAGGGAAAGAAAGCAAGCAAGGGAATCCAGCGCCTTTAACCCCCACGCCACCTGCCGGACCCAAGGACTATCCTTAATGAGGCTGAATGGAGAGATGTTCTATTTAAGGGAAGGTCTCTAGTAAATACTGTGGGGATACAGAACTCCGTGTTCCAGCACGTTCCTGTCCCCTGCCATCGATTTAAAGACAGAGAAGACATGCTTATCAGAATTACACATCACGAGGACCAGCAGTTATTGAATGGCTATGTGGCTGCACTCCCATGTAGTCGAACGCGGTTCGTGTCCCAGACCCGGTGGCTTAAAAAACTCATGCTGGGCATGTGTGCGTGCGTGCCCAAGATACTGACTGGAGAACGGAGGAGAAAGGATTGTGGCGTGGCCATCCCCCTTGGGGGGTGATTTCTCGCTTTTTGTCTCTCTCTGTCTGTCTGGCGAGCACACGCACCCTATAGTAAAAACCTCTCAAAAAAAAAAAATTACACATCACTTAAACATGGGGAAAGCGTAACCCAATATCAGGAGAGCCTGTCTCCACAGCTCTTTCTATGGACTTAGAAATGTGGGTCAGAAAGCAAAATGAAGCAATCCAAGGTGATCTGAAAGTCCACACTCATACTTGAAAACCAACGATTATATAAGCTCAGGCTGGAGGGAAGGTAGCGTGATAACTGACTTTGGAAAAAGGATCTAAAGGTATAGAGTTCCATAATGGAAATTAATTATCCTATTGATCTTTTATTAATTTTTTGTTTGTTCGTTTTTGCCTTAGGGTGGGAGTGCTGGCTGGAGAGAGACGGAGAGAGGGGAAAGTGAGAATTCATCCCCTAGGGGAGAGAGCCACACCGTAGTCACATTCCTCCACTCTCTTCTTGGGATTTTGGACACACAAGCACACTCATCTGATGTGATTTTTAAGCTGCCAGGTCCGGGGCTCAAACTGTGATCTACCATGTGGGAATCCAGTGCCTTAACCATCACACCACCTGCTGGTCCCCCTGCTGATCTTTTTATTAAAGCAATCTTTGGTACTGTGTTCAGTTCTGAGAATTACCTTTGAAGAAGGCACCAGCAAAATTAGAGCATCTATAGGAAGACAAATAGGTTGATGAAGGTCTGAGAACAGTTTTGCATGGGGAAGTATTGAGGGAATCCGAACGTTTAACCCAGAAAAAACGAGAGTTGAAAGTGAAATGTTAAACCTTATCCCCAAGAGTTGAAGCCCTGAGGCCATGTGAAGAGGCATGTGAGTTACTGTGCTTTGTTCCATAGAGCAAAATTAGAAAGTATTATTGAAATCTTGAGGAGTTCAAAACAAAAGGAAGTCTAGTGATGAGAACTGTCCAAGAGAACAGTCTCCCCAAGTAGGAAAGGGCTCATTCCTGAACAGTTGCAAGTAGAGTTTCATATCCAGGAAAGTGTGGCAGATATCCCTAAGCAGGAAGTTGGACTAGAGTCGTTGAACATATCAATGCTAGTTTTTATTTATTTATTAGAAAACTATTTTTTTTTTTTTTTTTTAGGAAAGATTTTTGCTATAGGACATGTGTGCTCACTGGAGAGGCAGAGAGACAGAAAGTGAGAAATCACCCAGCAGAGCGATGGCCACATTGGAATCCCTTCTCCATTCTCTTCTTGGGATCTTGGGCACGCACGCATGTGTGCCCAGAGTTTTAAGCTGCTGGGTCCAAAACTCAAACTGTACTCAGCTACGGGGGAGTATAACAACATATATGCTATGCCATCTGCGGGTTCCATTGATTCTAGGTTTTTTTTTTTAAATTTTATTTAACTTTGTTTATTTTCTTATTTTAATTTGACCAGAGAGGGACAGAGAGAGAGAGAAAGAGAGAGGAAAAGTGAGAAAGTAAGCTGCTGGGTTCAGGACTTGAACTGTAGTTTTTTTTTTTAATTTTATTTAACTTTGTTTATTTATTTTCTTATTTTAATTTGACCAGAGAGGGACAGAGAGAGAGAGAAAGAGAGAGGAAAAGTGAGAAAGCAAGCCGCTAGGTCTGGGACTTGAACCGATAGGCCATGTGGGAGTCCAGTGCCCTCAACCACCACACCACCTGCCGGCCCCTGATTCTAGTTTTTAGATGATGAAATTCTATGCCTAGGTAGCACAGTCTTTTGGATAAAGAAGAAAATTAGGATGAATGGTAGTATGGTTTAAATAAGCACCCACTTACACAGTTTCACTCTATGTAGAGTGCCTTATGTTTTAGTAACTCATCCACACCTCTTATTTCCGTATTCCAAGAAATAAAACGGGGTTACTTTCTTTTTGTGGATAGAAGAGATACAAAATACTAAATAATTTGAATAAGCATTAAATAATGTACTGAAAATGCACAGAAAAAATTATCTGTTCACACCAATAACATAGGAAACTCACATTTTTAAAATATTTTTAAAAGAAGCAGTATGGATGCATCATTACTGGGGCAGTGTGGTGCAGAAACAAAAATATAGCAATTGAAAATCAAGTTTAGAGGCCTGCTCAGTGGCCTGGGAGTAAGCGGAGCTGGATCCAACAAGGACTACCAGATGGTTCAAGTCCCAGAGCTGGAAACCTGAGAAATATTCTGAGTGTGTGTGCATGCATGCCTGAAATTCCAAAGGGAGAGGGAGATGGGAGAGAAGGGATTGTGGCATGCCTATTCCCATGAGAAGTGCTTTCTTCTCTTCCTCCTTCTCTCTCTCTGTCTCTCTCTGGAGAGTACACATGAATGATCAGATAGCTGAATGGAGGAATATGCATTTTTGGTCATCTAAAATGAATAGTCAAAAGTAAAATAAATGTCTATATATTGTGTTGTTGGAAAACTCATGACACATTTTTGTATCATGATGCAAAATACATCATGACTTTTCTGATGACCCAATGCATTCAAACTATGTCAACAAGATGCTTGCTACCATGAGAAACAAATTTCACAGTTATTTTGCCTTTTTTTTTTTTTTAATACTTATAGTAAAAATGTACATTTTGTAGAATTAAGCAGGAGATGAACCGGACTGGGATGAATTTTATGTGTGGTTGGTTTGTGGCATTGTAGCATGCATTTCCTTAATTCTACTTTTACATAACAGGATTATCTTTATTTGGTGAATTTTTTTCTAACAAGTTTGAAAAGCTTCATAAGAAGTTACGGTGCTACATTTCAGCATCTCTTCGAAGTTAATATTTAGCACAGTTTATCATTCCCATGTCTGAGATGAGTCCTGTAAACAAAGAGGTCAATCGCCTTAACCAAGACCCCCAAACCACTCCCTGGATGTACGAGACACAGAACCCTCTTCATACAAAATTCATCTTTCTTCCCATTAGTCACTGCTCCTTGCCCTTCTTAGCTAATTCTGCATGCTAGAGGTTCAAGTTCAGCCCAGCATGCACGTGATTAACTCTCAGTGTACAGTTTTTGTGGGAAGTCACATTAAGAGTCATCAGAGGGACCAGCAGATGGCAGAATGGTTACATTTCTGGACTCCCATGTAGTCCACAGTGGTTTGAGTCCTGGAACTCGTGGCTTAAAACTCACGCTGTGTGTGTGTGTTTGTGTGTATGCCTGGAGAGAGAATGGAAGAATGGAAGAGAAGGGATTGAGGCATGGCCATGCCCCCCCAGGGGTGATTTCTCACTTTCTGTCTCTCTCTGGTGAGCACATACGCCCTATGGCAAAAATCTCTCTTAAAAAATAAAAATAGATTCATCAGAAGTTCCGGGGAGTACAGGCAGAGGAGAGCATAACGTATCTATTAATGTAAAGATAGCTTTCTAGGTTACAGTAGAAGAAAATGCTAACGACACTAGATGGAGAACAAGGTGGCTTCTGGTTCTGACGATAAACCGAAGCTCCTTTTGTGTGGTCTCTGCAGCCAGCTCTGCTCTCACTCACGCCATTCCCACTCGCACCAGTGAGAACCACATGAATGCACCAGTGGGCACACACTAGTTCTATATTTATGGATGTTTGTTTAAATTTCACAAACTGGCAAGTATTGGGGTTGGTACAAAATGCAGGCCTGCTTAAAGCCAGAATAAAAACAGTGAGCTTCTGACGGACACACAGGCAATGTCAACGGACACGTCCTAAAAGCGGGACAAGGCCTGTATCGTCTTGTTCAGACCAGGGAACGCAGTTTGACCACTGTGTAACGGAAAGGGCATTTCATGATCCTTCTCCACTGCACACGCTCACTCCCCCCTTTCATCGCCCAGTCCTGGCCCCGTTCATAAAGTTGGAAGAGCTTTTCTGCCATTTTCATGTAAGAGTTTTTATACCTTACAGGGAAGAGTTCTGAACTTAGGAAAGAAAAGGACCTTTGGAAATAGCAGCTACTCACAGCTACAAGAAAAATTATTTGAGGTCTTAACTCCACCTGACTTGAGGCATGTCACTTAAGGAAATAACAATAATTTTCTTTTAGGTTTTTTTGCCATAGGGTGTGTGAGCTTTCTGGAGAGAGACAGTGAGAGGGCAAGTGAGAAACCACCCCCCAGGGGGAACGGCTACACACAATTCCTTGTCCTCCATTCTCCTCTTGGGATTTTCGGTATGCATGCACATGCTCCAGGTGTGATTTTCAGGTCACCAGCTCTAGGACTTAAACTGTGGTCATCCATGTGGGAATCCAGGGTTTTAACTACAATGCCATCTACTGGCCCTAATTTCAATTATCTTATTTTTTTTTTTAAAGAATTAATTAATTATTTAATTTGACATGAGCGAGAGAAAAAATGAGAAAGCAGGCCACCAGGTCCAAGACTCAAACCACGATCGGTCACGTGGGAGTCCAGTGCCTCAACCACCACCCCACTTGCCAGTCTCAACAACAAGTTTTTTCTTTTTTGAGAGAGAGAGATTTTTGCTATAGGGCATGTGCACTCGCCAGAGAGACAGGGAGAGATGAAAAGCAAGAAATCACCCCCCCGGGGGGATGGCCATGCTGCAGTCCCTTCTCCTGCATTCTCCTCTTGGGATCTTGGGCAAGCATGCACACATGCCTGGTATGATGTTTAAGCCACCAGGTCCAGTACTTGAACCGTGGTCCACTAAATGGGAGTCCAGCGACATAACCATTACGCCATCTGCTGGTCTCTCAACAATAATCTTTATAGGTCCCAAATACTTCTTTCTACCAATCAGAATAATTCTGGCCTAATTTTTAAAATAATATTTTTCTCTTTATTGTTGATAAAACGCATTCATACTCATGACAGAGAGATAGAGACAGAACTACTCTCCACAGGGTCCAGTCATGACCCCACCACCTTCTCCTAGCTCATTGGATCCTGGGTACTTGTGCACTTTGGCTGATTTGGGTGGGGACTTGAACCACAGCTACTATGTAGGATCTGGCTTCTCTTGAGTGACTGCACCATGGACCTAGCCCTGGCTTGCTCTTAAATGAACCTTAGCATGCTCAAAGAGTAGAGAATTTTTTTTTTTTTACCCATTTCTTTAACTCGCACATAGTCGTTACTTTATTTTAGAATGGAACTAATACACCCAGTTCATTATATCTTCAAAGTTTAGAGATTTTATCATTTTTTTCCACTCTAAACAGAGTCATGATTAATACAACCTTCATTCTAACCTCATCTCCCTGCCTAGAAATCTCTGTTTCCTCGCAGTTAAGGAAACCGAGTGACTAATCAGCGACAAGATGGCCAGTGCACAGACACAATGCCCTCTGTCATCCCGAGCCACTGGGTCTTCCTATGTGTTTAAAGGGTTAGAGATGGAGTCAAGAGTCTGCCAGGACAATCTTTAATTGGGAAAAAGGGAAATGCCCTCCTAAATGCTCTCCCCCGCCCCCTCCCTCGCCTCGTTCCTGACAGTAAGCAATGGTGCGACTGTCCTACAGTATCCCTCTCTAGTTTTATTTTGTTTAATTCAGTCTGTCATTAGAAAGGCTTGCGAGCTTTAGGCCTGATGATTACTCTCGGTGGGAGGAAGCCATGCCACTGCAGACTTGTGTTCTAGACAAGCGCGCCTTTATACAATGACAGGCCTGCCATCGTAAATGAAAGGCCCTTTAAAGAGCAGTGAGGGACTCTTTCAAGCAGACTGCTACCATGTGCTGGTAACCCTGCAGCACAACTCGGGAGGATGAGACAGCACTGTGTTCTACTGCAAAGAGGACTATTGTCCTCGGTAGCCTCAAGCAAATTGAGCCGCGTGCTGAAATACAGTCGTATTTCCAAAGGATTTTCAAGCAGGAGTTCCTAAAATTCGAACACGAACGCGATAAAAGGATTAAAATAAGGGGCTTAGGGTAGGGAATTCAGAATTCTGGATGGACCCTCACTCGAAGTTAACACCCCTAAATAAAACTTGAAATCCTGCGCACTGCATGCTATTTTGAAGAAAACTAATAAACAGCAGATTAGGTTACGATAAAGTAGTTGAATTAATATTAGTAAACTTGAGGGTTTATAAATAAATGTCGAGTCTGGGTTTTACAATTGGTGACAGTAGATTTCTGATACAGTTGTCTATATAAGAAAAAGGAAGAAGGATAGTCTAAAATTATTAATCAGGATTTAAATGACTTTATCATGGCTAAATTTTTAAACCTAAAAATGTTCCTGGCTTTTAAAAGAAGGAGAACGACAATATGCTTTTAGTTTTTTTTTTTTTTTTTTTATATGCACTGCTCATGTCTGCTGATTTGTTAAAAGGCTGATTCATATTTAAAATCCAATTTGTTGATGCCGTTATATAAAATAAGTACCTCTGTTTCGCCACACGTTATCTACATAAAATATGCCATTTGAAATTGAGAGGAATCGAATAAATCAGTTAATATTTTGGGGGCAAAAACATGTTTACTAATTCAACAAAGCCAAAATGTACCTAAGGTAAAGGTCAAAGAATACTTCATTCCCTGCTGAGCAAAGGCTCAGGAAGCACATTTGTCTACGTCTTCCTGTCATAACAGGAAGAGTGTAACTTCTTCCTTTCCACAATGGCTTCAGTTTTACCTCCTAACTCCAATATTTTCTCCCTCAGGGCCTTCCAAATCAATCCTTGCAAGACAGAAGGCAGGAGGCTGTCTCCGTTGTATTTTCCAAACAGTTGCATTTGTTGAAATGTTACTTAAATGTTAGTGATTTCCTAAGCGAAGCGGTTCCAACTTAAAATTAAAAGTCACATTTTCAAACACTTAGATTGGTTCTTTTATTCTTTTTAATGGTCCCACATTTCAAGAAAAATCCAAAAATTCATCACATATTATGGGATTTCTATTTACTTTCATACTTGTTATTAGATAAAATACAAATTTCTGCATGGTCTTCAGTAGGAGTAGACTGAGATATAAACTTTAAGAATACTTTCACCACAATGATTTTTTAAGTTCTAATTTAGATGAAATAAGTTATGTTAAAGGAAGTTTAGCTGCGAAGGACCCAGCTTTTGAAACCATGAGCATCATGTCTTCTGATCTACAATTTGGAAGAAACCTTTTGGTTTATGTGGTCTATTTATAATGTTAATATTTTTAGTGCTGGTTTCTCAGTAATACAATGTCACACAGTTTGTGCACTTGCAAAGCTAAAGGGACTTGTAGCGAGTGGTGTGTGCATGCATTCACGGAAGTGAAAGGGGACATTCAATGTCAACCTCTACACAAAATTTTTGAAATACAAAAAAACAAAATGGAATTTTCAAAAATTACAGTCTAAACAGAAATTATGAGACACACACATTAAAACTGAAATAATAATTAAAAAAAGAAAATCCTGAAGCCCTCCGGGGCAAAGAAGAGTTTAATTCTGAAGTGACAGAATTTGAAAGAAGACAGGTATCCCTTTGCTTTCAAAATTTTAGCTTCTTGTATTTCCTACCAGAGGAAAATTAATGAATGAGTCTGATGACAACTGGGACAGGATCTTTTTGGCAGCCAAGAACTAGCTCTAGTTAACATCAATGTAATGTCACACATCATGTGGGATATAGAAGGGTGTGGTCCACTATCACCATAATTCAACTCCATAGCAGAGATGACCATGTGTGAATTGTTTTAAAATTGCTAGGAATTCAATACAAATGAGTTGTCTGATATTGTAGCTGTTAGACACACATCTGAGCTCTCTGGATACCGAGTTTTGGGATCTGGAAATTCTAGAAAATACAACTCATGCCATCTTTTCCTATCTGATTTCTTTTTCGATTTCTTCAAAAACCAGTAATTCCAACTCAGAATAAAATTTTTTTTCCCTTGGTGACTTTAAGAGTACTAAAAGTTGATGAACTTATATGTATGGGAACTTTTCACTTGGCATCTCCAGTATGCACCAGTACACCCCATAATTCAATTCTGGGCTGTACTACATACTAATTCATTACCAGGATACACCCCACATTTATTCACATAAAATGAGTTTAGTACAGCATAGGAGGAGCAGTCAGTTGTAAGGAAATGGCATTAAGAAAAAAATGCATAATTATCAGCCTTATGAGGTATCTACAGGCTTATTTTGGACTTAGAGAGAGAAAAGTCCACACTTTCGCACTGACAGATCAGAAACAGGTTCCAGATATTTTTTTGACTAAGAGAGAGAACTCCTCTACAGTTTTAATGTAAAGCTGACAAGTTTAGAAGCTCTGTTTGTGGAGATGGCAAAACAAGTACAATCAACAACGTAACTGAGCCGCTTTGCTCTCGAACTTACGGTTCAAAATCCATAACAAAGTTATTTTCTTGAAGCACTACATTTGTATTTCTTATTTATCCAGTGAACATTTAAAGAACAAATCATCTCAATTTAAAAAATGTATTAGGCTAACAGGATGTAACTATCAAATTTAGAATGTTCATTAGCCTTTAAAAAAATATATATATATGCTGATATTGTAGCTATTACGTTAAAGGAAAGTTACATTAGAAAACACTTTGAAATTTTCGTTAAAAATTTAAGAACCAAAAATAGTGGAAAGTAGGTGAAAGGAAGGAGTTAACAAGAGATCATGTGTGGAAATCAATACATTTCTTTCTATTTCTCAGTTTGGTGCAGAATACACCAGATGTAGCTTTTTAAAAAAAGCATTATTTTAATTGATTTATTAGTGTTATTCTTCATTTTGACCAGAGAGAGAGAGAGAAAGAGAGAGAGATCTGCCAGCTGCCAGATCTGGGACTTGAACCACAGTTGACCATGTAGGAGTCGTCCAGTGGCCCAACTACTATGCCATCTGCCAGCTCCATACCAGATATAGTTTTAAAATGTCAGCACGTAGAAACTGTCAGAGGATGCATCTACTTTGAACAGTTTTCTAGCCTTTATTCCTGGCTCATTTTTTAATAGCTTTTATTCCTAGCTCATTTTATAGTTTATAGTTTCATGTAAAGAAACTAAGAAAGGGATATAAAAAGGGAAAAGTTAGAAAGCTGAACATCTATGAACTCCAAGTTCTTCTTAGCCATAAGAGGATTCTCCTGTTCTATTAACAAGAGAATGTTGCTAATTGTCTTTAATATGTGCTCCAGTTATTGCACTGATAATTACATAAAATTTTGTTTGCTGGCAAAAACTATTTGTGTGCCAGATCCAGTGGAAGGAAAGAAAATGTAAGGCATTTAAATATATGCATTTCTAAGCTACTCTTTTAGACCCTGTGTTACATTGGCAAATATTTCCCTTTATGGTTATTTCAATACTTAAACATCTTTTTATAACACGTTACCCAAATAAACTTGGGCAATTCTTTCAAAGTAGGAAAAATGGGCTGGGCTGAGGTATAAATCATGCTGGGTAAAGTCTCTTCACAATCTAAATGATGTATAGCAATTTGAGGTACAAATAATAATTTAAAAAAAGAAAGAAAAAAAAGAATTTAAAAACAAACAAAAAAATGGGGACAGAAGGTGGCATTGTGGTTAAGGCACTGGACTCTCACATGACCAAGAGTTTGTGTCCCGGACCTGGTGGCTTGCTTTCTCACTCTCTGTCTCTCTCTCTCTCTGTCTCTCTCTGGTGAGTGCATGTGTCCTATAGCAAACTAAAATAGTAGTACTGATAATAATAAAAGTAAAATAAGTAAATAATTATTTAGAAACAAAACAGAAAAAGCAAAAAATATACAAATAATCAGATTTAGGTTAAGCATGTCTAATTTCTATACATCTTTCTTCTTAACATAATAGATATAACAGGTTTCTAAATATATTTCTCTTTGCAAAAAGTCACATATGGACAAAACTCATTTAAAAATCTGTTTCAGGAGCATAATTTAAAAATTGGTGCCATATGAAAGAGGATAAGATTACGACTGCCTAAGTGATGAAGGTACTCAAAGATTGAAAAAAAAATACAAACGAGGAGATTAAGATTGTAGTGTAAGTATAAACTGGAAGCTGGAAGTGATAAAAATCATGATGAATAACTTACAATTTGATCAGTAACATATTTTGAAAATAACTCCATAACCATCAAATTTTAAAAATCTATTTTCCCCCATTTTTCATAATCCCTGCTTTGCAAATATCCCGTGTGATCTTTCTTTCCTGTCCACAAACCATTCTCCCTGCATCAGCTGGCTCCTGCTCTGGCATGATTCTCTAACCCCTTGTTAGTTTCTGAAGACCCCTTTGTGCTACTGCTCTACTCTGTTCCACTTTTTCTTCCATTTTCCCAGAACTTTTTTTTTTAATAGATTTTTGCTATAGGGTACATGTGCTCATTGGAGAGAGACAGAGAGAGGGAATGTGAGAAATCACCTCCCGAGGGTGGGGGTGGGGGCATGCTGTAATCCCTTCTCCTCCATTCTCCTCTTGGGATTTTGGGCACACACGTACATGTGCCCGGCAAGATTTTCAAGCCACCGTTCCAGCACTTGAGCTACAATCTGCCACGTGGGTTCCAGTGCCTTAACCACTATACCATCTACTAGCTCCTTCCCAACACGCTTGTAAAGCACACGTCTTCTGAAATGAAGGTTCAGGTACCATTCTTTATTGTGCTACACAGCAGGGCAGTTGTGCTAGGTATTGTATGTTAGGTATTGTATGTGCTAGGTATTGTATGCTTATTGCCTCATTTAATCATCTCATTGAACTAATGTGATGAGTACTCTCTTTTTTTTTCTTGGAGAATTTATTGCTATTGCGTGTGTGAACTTGCTAGAAAGACAAGAGAGACACAGAGACAGCTGCCATCCCTTCTTCTCCATTCTCCTCTCGGGATCTTGGGCACGCATGTACACACACCCGGTGTGAGTTTAAGCCACCAGGTCTGGGATTCAAACTGCAGTTGACTACATGGGAGTTCAGCGACATAGCCATTACACCAACTGCTTGTCCCAATAAGTACTCTTTTTTAATCCTCAATCCACTGATGAGGAAACTGAAGAGGCTCAGAAGAGTTAAGAAATGTATTGGTGGGCCATGTAACTAGTAAGTGGTGGAACTAAGACCAGAACCAGATTTGTATGTATCTAAAAGCTACGCTGTTAGTCGTTTTATTGTACTGAATGCAGTCTGCTATAACTGGGGGAAGCAATGAAATAAAACCATACTGTTGGCCATTATAGCACATGGCTGCATCATGGCATAATTGACAAAATCATGTCTTATTCTGAATGTGAGAGATTTGGGCTCAGTTCCTGGCCACGTCCTACTATATGCCTTTTACATAGCATGTAACAGGACCTTCCAAGTTTTCCAAAATCTGAGCTCTGCCTTCAACACAATCTTTTTTTTGTCATCTTTTTACAGTCATACCCCAAGATCAAGTCCCACTGGCCTTCCTTCGACATCTCAGCCAAGTTCTTTCCTCTCTTAAGGAGCTTACAAATGCTGTCCTCTCTGGAATGCTGTTACCTGCCTAACTCTGACTCACCTTTTAGGCCCCATCTTTTGGCAATGCCTCAGAGAGGCCCTTTTCCTTTCCCAATATCAATACCGTGCCTCCTGTTATTCTGTCACAGACTTTTGATATATCCGTTCATAGCACATGTGGATCAAATTTTTTTTTTAGATTTTCGTATTTCATATTTTTTTTCTTCCCACCAGGGGTCCACAAACTATAATCCACAGGTCAAAACCAGCCCTCCTCTGTTTTTCTCAGTAAAGCTTTATTTGAACTTAGCCACACTCGTTCATGTGGTGTTTGGTGTTTGCTTTCATGCTACCAGGGCAGAAGTGGGGAGCTGACACAGGCTGTATGGCCCACAAAGCCAACAGCATTTGCTATCTGGTCCTTCACGGGAAAGTTTGCTAACTTCTGCACCAGACAGTAAGCTGGATGTGATTCTTAGTTACCAATGAACACTTAGTGTTAGGCTCACTGCAGTCTAATTGTTGATTTAACAAATACATGAGTTATTCAGCTATCAAATGAGGTTAAGTGGAATACTGTATCTGTAGTTCTTGGCACATAATTGGTAGCTACTTGATTCAATTGTCTGAAAACTTCTGTAAGATAATTGACAATTCATGATTTATTTATTTTAACCCACTAGCCTAAGAAATCTATCATGTTTAGGTTAGAAATTAGGAAAGAAGTAGTTTTTATAAACTTGGAAACTTTGAAAACAATTGTTTAAAGGTTTATTATTTCTTTTGAGCGAGAGAAGGGGAGAGATAGGTATGCTCAATAAGGGTCTTCACATTGCAGTCCACCCTCAGACCCTGGTAGCCAATAACACAGGCAAGCACATGGCTTGTATAGGGAGACTTCAGGATGTGAACCCAGGACCTTCTCATATGGCTGAAGCCTCAAGGAGTGTTGTGTTACCTCTGTGCCACCACGGGTGGCCTGGAAACATTTATAAATGCAAAAAGCTGTTAATTTTTATCCTCCTCTAAGTTATTTTATGCATGTGATTAGTTTCTGAGTTTTAGCTGTTCCCTACTTCCATTGTGAAAGATAAGAGTAAAGGCAACATTGAATTACAGTTAGCTACTTGGTTTTACAGCAACTTTGTTTCTTAAAGTTGTAGAATTTATGACTTCAGCTTGGTAATATTTCATCTCGCATTTGCAGTCAGTACTTCTTTTTCTGGTAAAAACACACTGAGTTCTGTGTATATAATCATATAAACAAGTCCAATGCAGAACAATCCTGTACTACTTTTTTTTTTTTTTTTTTTAGATTTATTTTTCCCCATAGGGAGTGTGCACTTGCTAGAAAGAGACAGAGAGAGGGAAAGTGAGAAAACACTTCCTGTGGAGATGGCCACACTGTGATCCCTTTTCCTCTTGGGACTTTGGGCAAGCGCACATGCATGCACACGTGCCCAGTGTTTTTTTCAGGCTGTGAGATCGAGGACTTGAACCACAAGGTTGCCCATGTGAGAGCCAGCACCTTAACCTCCATAATACCTGCTGGCTCAGTCTTTTACTATCTGTAAGAACAGATGATAGTGGGCCATTGTGTGAAGTTCTACCAGACACCTCCAGTGGGGGCAGCCTCAAAAAGGGCAAAACAGCAAATAAACATTTTTTTTTCAACATGTGAACACATAGTTTAAAAAACTCCCAGGTTATGTTGGTTTAAGAAGCTGTTGTAGATTTGCTGGTTTTGATTACTAGACGTGACCTACATATTTTAGGCTCTCTTTCAAATGGCTCTCAGGACCACTTTCATGGTAGGTAAGAGCTGTGCATGACAAACATTTATATATAAGATGGCTGTTTAAAATGATCAATGGTCAGGACCAGCAGTTACATAATGGCGATGTGACTGGACCCCCATGTAGTCGACTGCGGTTCAAGTCCCAGACCTGGTAGCTTAAAACTCATGCTGGGTGCATGTGCATGCATGTCTAAAATTCCTAGAGGAGACTGGAGGAGAAGGGACTGTGGTGTGGACATCCCTCCTGGGGGGTGATTTCTTGCTTTCTGTTTCCTTATCTCTCTATATCTCTCTGGCAAATACACATGCCAAATAGCAAACATTTCTCTCTTAAAAAAAAAAAAAAAAAAAAAACAGGTTGGAAACAGCAGTTAGCATAATGGCTCTGTCGCTGAACTCCCATGAAGGACACAGCAGTTCGAGTCCCGGACCCAGTGGCTTAAACTCAGGCCGGGCATGTGGGCGTGTGTGCCTAAGATCTCAAGAGGAGAATGGAGGAGAAAGGATTGTGGTGTGGCCATCTCTCCTGGGGCATGATTTCTCACTTTCTGTCTCTCTGTCTTTCTATGTCTTTCTGGCGAGCACATGAGCTCTACAGCAAAAACCTCTCAAAAAACAAAAACAAAAACAAAAACAAAACAAACCGGTCAATGGTCATGTAAAATTAAACCCTGAAATATATATTAAAACATATCTGTTTGGGGGCTAGCCAGAGGCTTAATGGTAGTGCAACACTGTATAATGCTGGGAAAGTTCCGGGTCCTCCTCTCAAACTTCTCCTATACATTCTGGGTGCTCAATCATGTCTATAATCCAGCTGGCTGGGGCTGGGTGTAGACTGTGGTGTAAAGACCTCATGGCGGAGGGTGGGGTGGGCTGGTGGTGGTGGTAGTGTTGCTACTCTCTCTCCCTCATGGAAGAAAAGAATAAACTAATTTAAAAGTCAGTTTTCAACTTTACTAACTCCATATAAGGGTACTGAATGAAAGTGTCTATAAGATTGAAGAACAGATTATAAATTCTGCAGAACAAGATCAAGGAATCCATTCTCAGGATTAAAACCAAAAAAGTAAAACTAAGTTGAATTTAAATAATTTTTCTTCTCCTAAAGTTATTATAACTTCCAACACGAGTAACAGCAATTGCAGATGCAACTATATTTAAAATTTTAAAAGCTGTTCAATTATTAGCTCAAAAGTATAGTGTTAAAATTCTTGTATCCCAGTGAGTTTTATGTTCCTTTACAAAGAATAATGAAAGCTCATGAATCCAACTTGCAAAATTTTTTCTTTTATCTTTGTAAGTGAAAGGAAGATACAATGAATCTCATGAGCCTAAAAATTACCTGGTATTATTAATGAAGTATAAATGCTAATTCATATAATTTTTGACTATAACCAAAATAGGTTCCATAACAAGGACTAAACAATCCATAGTTCATAATGTGCAATGTTTCAATCTTGATTTTAATTTCAAGCAATAAACAACTGAAAATAGTGGTTTTACATTGACAGAAGTATTGCTTTTTGGCTTGACCCCTAACGGTAAACAATGTGTATGAAAATATGGAAGGAATACACCATCTTAGCATTATTCATCCTTTAACTCAATATCCAGACAAAAACAGTTTATATCATCTGCACCTTAAAATATATAGTCACTGGGACCAGCAGTTGGCATGATGGCTATGTCTCTAGACTCACATAGTCGACTGTGGTTCGAGTCTTGGACCCGGTGGCTTAAACTCATGCTGGGTGTGTGTGCGTGCGTGCCCAGGATCCCAAGAGAAGACTGGAGGAGAAGAGATTGTGGTGTGGCCATCTTCCCAGGGGGTGATTTCTCACTTTCTATCTCTCTGTTTCTCTCTTTCAGGTGAGCACACGTACCCTATAGCAAAAATCTCTCAAAAAATTACACACACACACACACACAAAAAGAGAGAGAGAGAGAGAGAGAGAGACAGAGTCACTTATAGGAGTATAATCTTAAAACTTGAAAGGCTTCTCTACTTAATTGTGCACTAGCTTTGATGGCATAAATAAAAATGTCCATCCATTATATTGGGTCATCAGAAAAGTCACAATTCATTTTTGCATAGAAAATACATCATGCTTTTTCTGATGACACGATAGTTTACATATGTTAATAACATTAACTTTGAAAAAAAGAATGAATCAATTCTAATCTCTCTCGTAGGCCTGAGAAGATAAAAATAGGACAATAGAGATGAGTTTCTTTATTTATGGTAAATGACAGTCTGGTGGGCCATCCCCAAAGCTGCCTTTTCAGATCCCCACAGTGTAAATGAGCAACAGGCAAAACGCTTCTCTTCCATGGGCCAGGAATACCTGTTTGCTGATTCCACTGGCCGTATGCAGTGGCTGGGATCCAGCAGCTGGCCTTTCTCCCAAGACAACCCACGTAGCCTTATGTAGCTTACCTAAATGTACTCCCCTCAAGTACAAAGAAAAATAAAGTTAATGCAGGCATTCAGGGTACCTAAATCCTCACTACTGACCTCAACATGTGGATGTCTAGTGTATGCAGGACAGATTAACTATACCATATAGATGTGATCATTAGAGTTCTAGAAAAAAGTGATAGAACCATCTAACCTGCTGTATAATTCAGGATTTGAAGAAAAAGGTATCAATTAACTGATAGTTTTTCCTATTGATTGTATGTTACTGATAGTATATGTGTTATCTTTGTCTGTCAGTGCAGTGTTAAAATGTTTTGGATGTACTTCTTCTTTTTCTTTTTTTTTTTTTTTTGCCATAGGGCGCGTGCACTCGCCAGACAGACGAGAGAGACAGAGAGAAAGAGAGAAATCACCCCCCAGGGGGGATGGCCACGCCGCAATCCCTTCTCCTCCATTCTCCTCTCGGGATCTTGGGCACACATGCACACGCGCCTGGCGTGAGTTTTAAGCCACCAGGTCCGGGACGCGAACCGCAGTCGACTACGTGGGAGTCCAGCGACATAGCCATTACGCTAACTGCTGATCCCTGGATGTATTTCAAAGTCTCCTTTACTGAGCATATAATGAAAGCCACTTTTATAGTTAGCCTGTACTATAAACCTTTCAGTGGATGACCACAGAAGGCCTGGTTCCCATGAATATAAGAATATCTTTGTTTGATGATGCGTGCGATGTAGCAATGTTAGGCTGATAAACTCTTAATTATGAAGCCATTCATGTCACACAAGCACAGCTCCACTTAAAATTCATGTTGGAGTAAAAAATGAATCATTATGAACATATATGTAACATTTCAAATAGATAACAGATCTTCGTTTTCCATGTAAGAGACTACTACATTAGTCCGTCAACTAGCCACACTGAATTCACCAAAACTTTTCTGAATGGCTAGTTACAAGTTAAAAATGCTTTCAGTATGTTCACATATCTGGAGAGGATTTAATAAATCATTTATGTAAATAAAGATACAGGAATAGTTTAGCCCACTTACCTGTCTGTTACGTTCATCCATAATCCTCGTAATCTGAATCTTTTTTCTCCCCATAGTCCCCGTTTTTCTTCTCTCTCTCGTCCCTGAAATTATGTATTTTTTCCTTCCTTTTCTTTCTCTTTCCTGTTTCCTCCAAACAAATCTCCTTCTTCAGCACTTGCACAGTTCAGTTCCCAAATTCCTGCATTCGTTCCTGTTGAACAAAAAGGAAAAATTAAATACCACTTCAACAGCAAGCCATTTTAGTAAGAACTATCATATTCTAAGTTAGCAAGGAAATTAATTATATGGAGGTAAGGCAATAAAGTGAATGAAAATAACTATTCGGTAAGAATACATGGCATATCACATGCAGGAGTGTATCAGGTAGGAATGGTTTGTTTTTACAGTGAAAATAATCTCCTAAGTAATTTAACAAGTCATTTAAATGATGAAAGCTATGCTTTAAAACCCAACACTTTAAACGTATTTTTTGGTGAAGAGTTTCTTAATATTTTTTAATGAAATTAGGTGACAGTTTTCACCCTTCTGTTATGAAAAATTACCTAAATCAGAGAGTTAATGAACCTTTATGTACCTGTGTATGCTAAGTAGGGCAGCTAATTCATTTCTGAAGGGAAAACAATCTCATGTTTTGACAGCAGAGGTGATAACGTCCCTCGTTATGCAAATAGGATGGACGATTATGAAAGTGCTATTTGATATATGTAAATGTCAACTCATTTAAATCTAAATCCTTTAATCTTATTATTATTTTTTTTTTAAATCACTGCTACAAGAAAACTGTAAAAATAATATGGGGTATTTAATCTTACGTTGCAAGCACCCATCCCTTCCAAAAGCTGTGAGATCTTTTCAAAGTCCTAAAACTACATCTTGAATATAAGAACCAAAAAATAATCACTGACAGAAACAATTGTGCAAAAATTAAGATGATTCTATTTATAATTATGCTTTGTAACAAGTCATCAGGCCTCTAAATTTAAACATTTGAAAAAGGCATATCATATCTCTTTGGGGAATAAACATTACAGAAGCTTGATATTACATACTTAAGATCTGTAGGTCAGAAATTAAAGGAAAGATCATCAATAACATGAGCTAAACCCGAGGAAACAAGAGTATTAAATGTATATACATCACTTTGGTTTAAATACTATTTGCCATTACTTGAAAATAATGAAAGTGAACTGCTGTGAAATGTGGAAGTTAACGAGAAAATATCCACAACAGTTTCTTCACTTGCAAGCACCACTTCAATTTTTCTAGCCCGTCTATGTCAGTGAACGTAATGCCTCTCCATGCTGTTCAGAATTTCCCTGTTTATTTTAGTTGGTGTCTGACAACGGACCTGATAAATTCCCACATGTATTATGTAACACGAAGCCAATGCCCTGGCTATTTAATAGATTATTTGGCTTCAATTCAAAGTTCTTGGACTAGGAAGGCTGTTAAACACTCTGTCTGATCATCAGCTGTCTTTTGATTTCTTTAATTGAATTTCTCAATTCCTTATCACCTTGAGTAAAAAAAAAAAATTTTTTTTAATTTCAGTTTTTGGTGACTAATTGCAGAAGCTATTATGACATAATTAGTTCTGGCGGATTAAGTGCTGCTGAAATGCTAAGACTATCCATTCCCTCTTGCCTGGCGACTTCCCACTCAACTGCAGCTCTGCTCTGCCTCGCAGATGATACGTGTTGAGAAACGTCATGACCACACCGGGCTCATCAAAAACTCCTACTGAGGATGGATTTCTACATGTCGAAAGCAGGTCAAAAGTTTTAGAGTTATATACATAACATACATTTGGCAAACCCGCATAAAACAATCAGCTATAAGATAATGTTAAAGTCACATTAAAACATGAGAAATTCACAAAGCACAACTGCATGCATGTTCAGTGTTGCTCAACACTGCCCAGCTACCTATTTTTAGGAAGAGCCTTACAGATCACTCCACAGGGTAACTTTTCTGTCTTCCCTATAGTCTTACCTCAGAAGCAAGCGGCACATTCGAATGGTAGTTCCCATGCATGTGCGAGACCCCAAAGAGAAACACAGGCTGTCTCTGTCACCAAACAGCCAGTCTATGAATCCACAGCAAATGCATGTGGGACAATTTCCTCTCCTGTCTTGTAGCTGAGGCTGGTGGCACTATCGGCTTACAGGACTGTGCCTGCCTAAGTGCTTATTCACTTTAAGGTCAGGGTGAGCGTTAGATTAGATTGTGGAAAGGAGGCAGAGGAGAGGAGAATGTCTACAGGTCCTGATTTCAAAATACAAATAACCCAACCCGGAGAGAAACCTGGCTGGAGAAAAGTCTCCTCAGAAAGACAAAGAAGGGCTCCCGATGAACCAAAATGAGAAGAGTTCCTGTGTATCACCACTCCGTATTTCACAACTTTGAAATGAGAGATGCTTTTAAAAAAAGCAGAGTGGGGATTTTCTTTCTTTTTTTTTTTTAATTCTTGAGACATGATGAGAAATATTCTGCCTGAAAGAATGCATGACAGTTTCTATGTCTATGTACATACATGTATGTGTGCGTGTGTGTATATAAAAAATGCCAC
>NW_006205007.1:2956975-2963783 GCF_000334495.1 Tupaia belangeri chinensis
ACAAACTTTTAAATGGAGGATGCTTTAAAAAAAAGCAGAGGGGGGTTTTTTTTTTTTTTTTTTTTTAATTCTTGAGACATGATGAGAAATATTCTGCCTGAAAGAATGCATGACAGTTTCTATGTCTATGTACATACATGTATGTGTGCGTGTGTGTATATAAAAAATGCCACTGAATATATTTTCCTTTTTGAAATTGTGCAAGGTAATGTAGAGAAACAGGTGACATTTCAATAGGATTTAATTATCTCTGTTCTCTGCATATATATTTCTAGAACTGTTGCCTTCTGAACATTTCTAAAATGCAAAATTTGGTATAAAGTACACATGAAGAATGGGGATGAACCGCTTCATGAAGTAAACTATGTCACGAAACATGTGGCTTGGAGCATTTAATGATAGGTCACCACGTTTCAAGGCAGTCAGTAAAATTTCAAAGAATTAGGAAGGTCAACATTAGCTTGCCAGTTGTTTCTTTAGCTTAACTATTTCTCTAACCCGATTTTTATGCAAAAATTATTTTCTAAGATTGGTTTCACATATGAATTCGTAGGAGGCCTAGAGAGGTTGAGAAGGAGATTATATAACTTTAGTAATCTATAAAACTGTTTTGTATGTATATGAAAAAAGAATAGACTAGCTAACCTATATAGAATTACAAGTTAGGCTGAGAACTTCCATAGGGTACAATCAACCATAAACTTCAAATAATTCCTGTGGCCTTGCCATTACTTTTTTCTACATGAAAAAGGCCTTCTTGGAAAATGACAGAGGTACATATAAACAAAACAATCAGTAATTTAAAAGAAGAAAAAAGTACTCTACTATGGTTACACCCTCTAGAAGAGTTCTTCAGTATTTTACTTATTTATTTTTGCGAACCTAAATAAAAGACAAAGAAAATCAGGCTGCTTACTAAAAAGGGGAACTTCATTATGGCAGGCTTCTGTTCACTGTGAGTTTGGCATACGCAGACAGAGGAAGGCACAGCGGTTTGAGACCCAAGGAGAGAAGAATTTCTTCTGGACAGATGCAAAAGATCACTCTCTCATCAGCTCTCTGTTCTCTCATTTAGACACAAGTTTCCTTGACTGACACTCACCTCCCTCTCTGTCACCCTCTTCCCTCCCTCACTCTTTCGGGCCCTCTCCCTCCCTTCCTCCCTCCCTCCTGCAAATCCCTCCCAGTAACACAGAAGAGTCTTGACAGAATGGCAGGAAACGCGCACAGACTGGTCAGGGAAGGATGTGATGTCAGCGACCACGAACAATAAAAGGTGTAAAGGTGCTTCCTTCCCTAAACTGTTCCAGAAGTGTAAAATGGGAACCAAAACTCTCCACTTCCTTCTCTGGGCAGAACCTTCTGAGTGTGCTCTGCTGTGCCCCCACCCCCAGCACACACACACACACACACACACACACACACACACACACACACACACACACACACACACACACACACACACACACACACACACACACACACACACACACACACACACACACACACACACACACACACACACACACACACACACACACACACACACACACAGAGCGCCTTGGGGAGGTTCAGATGAGGGACGAGGGAAATCCAGACCCCTGAGACTTTATCTTTAATTTCTCTCTTGAAAACACCTAAGAAAAACCCATTTCGGCTCTAGGTTAGTGTTTTAAGAAAGAAAAATAAGAAAACAAATATAAGTTTACTTGGGTGAAGCAGCTGATCTATCTCCTTCGCCGTTCATCACATCTTACAAACAGCATCCTGACACTGTTAATGTGGCCATACAATCCAAACTTACCCTTCTCATCAAGTGATCCATTCTATATAAGCATAAAGAGCCCAGTGGATAAATGATAACTTCTGGTTAAAAAAACAGAATCACAAAAACTGTCAAAAATCAATGTTTGTTGGTAAGCTACACTGATTTTGGATTGCCCCCGTGTTTTATGGAAAGGAACACTGGGAAGCAGGTTGTTATGTTACTGAGGCTCTCGAGAGTCTTTAAAAAAAATTCAAACAAGGAACTAAACTAAAAGACTTTTGTCTATAGTGAAACTATTTTAATTTCATCACTATTAGGCTCTTTCTAACGTGGAAATGGCAGTCTACCATAAGGGTTCTGTAGGAAGAAAACCACATATCAAGTGGATCTGAGTCATCATTAGATTTCAATCATCTTCCCACAACACTTTGATTTAGAAATTAAACATAACCTTCAGTTATGTGTTTTGATCTCAGAGTGAGACTGCCATGCCACATTAAAAGATGTGGGAAGAAATTAATTCTCTCTGCTAAACTTATCTTTGCAAAGCATGTATTTTGCTACAGTAAGTACAATGCCGTTACTTAAATAAAAACAGCCTACGAGGAAGGATAAAGTGTTAAAATCTGTGATGCCAATTTACAAAGGAAGAATTCTGGTTTTCTTTTATTCATATGAGCAAATAAGTTTCCATTGACTTCCATTTTCACTAACACTGCTTCCTCATCAAATGTTGTGTAAAAACTTGAGGCTGAAAACTACGTATACTCGATCACAGGACAAGAAATAATACTATTAAATAAAAATAAAAACTGGATACTTAGGGGCACAAATGATCATAAGCACAGTTGCTACAAACCTAGTATTACTAATTCAAACAATTAAATGATTCATTATCCTGTTAAGGGGAACATTTTGCTCATTACATTGCATCTAGATACATTTAACTTTCTAGTTCATGATTTATTTGAAAGACATACGGGGCATGCAATTATATTTCAGTTAAAAGGAACAAGCAGAACTACTGTGCTCCCCCCCCTCCGAGCTGTTCAGCACTTCAAAAGATCTAACCAAATTATTCTCCTCGTTGGTGCTCAATGTGATTGATGTCTTGTGAGTTAAAGAATATTTCCTGGATCCTGAAAGTCACTTCTTCTCTAAGCTTCCCATATAGCCTATAGGATGGCATACGACCCTAGTAATGACTGCAAACTGAGTTTATTTTAAAGTCACAAAGTCAAGACTCATCCTCCCAAGTGCAACAAAAGAACAGACAATTTCTTCCCACTGGATAAATACCACTATGCTAAACACACTAAATAACCATTTCCCCCATTTATTCAAACTTACTATCATTAGGATGAATTTTGCGTCATCTTCATGTCTCAGTAACATAATGTCACACATACAAATAATAAATAATGTCGCCTCTCTTTTCCAGCCCCTCACATCTGTCATTCTGCTTTCTACCACAGGACCTTTGCATATGTAGCTCGTTCTTCCCGAAAAGTTGTTTTTGGTGCCTCCTTAACCTCTCCTCCTCTGTCTTGTCACAGTTCCAGTGTTACGTACTCAGAAGCATTCCACGACAACCCGATCATATTAAATCCCTAACTAAGGTCTCACAGCACCAAGTCCCTCCCCCTGGTAGTGCTTGCCAAACTTGTACGTCTGCTTAACTTCCTCAGAATCTGCCAGCCAGGTCTGCTGTTTCTCTCTGAATTTTCAGTATCTATCCTGGTGTCAGACTTACAGTAGGCGCTCATAACTATTAGTTGATTAACTTAATTAATCGATGAAGCTTTGTATCTCTCGGCTTTTTAAAAATTTATTTATTGGGTTGTTGGTAAAGTCATGATGCATTTTTGCCTAGAAGAACACAGAAATACATGTTATAACTTTTCTCGCAACCTAATATTTTACATTTTTTTTTGGCCAAAGGTTGTATGTGCTTACAGGAGACAGAGAGAAAGAAGGTGAGAGATCACCTCTCCTGGCGATAGAGGGCATGGCCACAACTCAGTTCTCCTCTCGGGATTCTGGGCACACACGCACACGACTACACCGTGTTTCTCAGACCATCAGGTTTGGGATATGAACCACAGAGTTGGCCATGTGGGATCCAGTGCCTTAACTTCCACGGCTGCTGGCCCGGTTCACTTCCTACTTTTAAAGACCACCTACTAAGAGCATTTGCCTATTTTTTGCTTATTAAAAAGCGTATTGATAGCCTCACTTCATCTTTCACAATACTGACACAACGTCTCCTATGTGGAATAAGAATACTTTCTACTGCAAAACAGAAGTTCAGCGGATTTTGGAGTCAGGAAGCTCCAGATTTGAACTTTAGAGTGGTATTAAAGAGACAGGTGACTACAGACAGATCATTGAAACCCCTGAAATTCCTGGTTCTTTGGCCTACCAAAACTTGGGAAGATACTCTTTTCTTTGCAGGATGGTTGTACTTATTAAAGGTGGGTCCATACATGAAGTACTGGGTACACAGGAGTACGGAGAACATGGGCAGAAAGGCTCTCAGGTGAAATCTGGCTCTCATTCTTCCACATTCCACGAAGACCTCACTTTATCAGGCTAATGCTAAGCAACTTCTAAGAGAGCATGTGTTATCCATCCTAGAACAATAATCATTATATGAAGAAAAAAATGTATCGTGCTATAAAAATTAAGAAGTTTCTCTTAAGTACCAGCCACGGAAGAGCTTCAGGCTGCAAAAGTAGAAATAACTAGGGAAATATATCAATTTTCCCAATGACCACGGCTGCTGAAAACTCAAAGTTAATGCTTCTAGTCCTACTTTAATATCTTTCCCCAAGGACAAAAGGAGATGAAATGTATGTCAGAAATATAATAAGGCTAAGAAGGAACTCGTTTTGAAAACCCTTGCAATTAATTTAATAAGTGGGCCTAACCTGCCATTATCACTGACATAAATCATTTAATGTACACAGTTCCGGAATTCAGGAGACACATACCTTTAAACAACCGTGTTGCATATAAACAATGTAATAAACAGGAGGGAAGCACAGCTTCCCTGTTATCGTTACCCATGGTATATTTTGTCTTGGATATTTTTTCACACTGCAGCTAAAACAGCACTTGCCAGTCCCCATGCCAAAATAAACTCCAAGTGGTCTAAACATGTCAAAAACCCCGTGCTATTCAACCACATCACAGTTTTCAGTCTTTCCACATCATATTAACTAATTAACTCAAGGTTCTATCATGTCTTTGCTTTTCTAATTTTTCACAACAGTGCAGCCACCACGTTTTCTTTCAAAGGCCACTTAGTGACGTGGCGGGGCTTACCACAAAGGTGGAGGCTGCACTGTCTTCACCACAAAGCAAGAGCTACTATCTAGCATCCCAGAGCGTGCTCTGCTCCCAGCTGTACCCTCTCCATGAGCACATGCAGCTGGATGTTCGGTGGCTGGTACTGAACAAAGCAAGTGAAGCACTATACAACACCAAGATCGATGAGGCAAAACTGCCAGGCTGCACGGCAAGCTGGGCTTGAAGTGGGAGAGGCTGCAATGATACATTTTCATGTTATTACGACAAAAATCTGAAACCCCAGGCAACTCATGATCCTGCTAGAGAAAAAGGATGTCCATTATGTTTGTAATCTTTAATAGAGCATATTTCATTATTAGAATGAAAATGCTCTCCCATTTTCTTCTCAGATGTCTGTATGTGTTGGACATTTTTCAGCCTTACTGAAACACCTGTGTGTGTGTGAGTGCCTGCATGCACACACGCACAACACGAGGGGAAAAAACACATTTTAGGTTTTTGAAATGTGTAGAGAAAACAAGATGAGTACTTTTCAGCACCTTTTAAGGCACCTGGGAAGGCCTGAAGATAATCACCAGAAAATATATCCAATATTGTCAATATTGTGATAGAAATGATTAGGAGGACATACTAAGTAGAGGCTTTGTTTTACTCTGTATTGAAATATGTTAAATGATTAAAAATTATGTTCTTGAAAATAATTTGTTTTATCATTAATTATTGGGTTGCTGGAAAAGTCACGATGTATTTTTCTGTTTTTCTATGCAAACATGTATCATGACTTTTCCGACAACCCAATACTTTCCCAATTTATTTAACATTTAAAGACAACTTCGAAATAAAAAGAAATACTATTGCCCTCCTGCCAATGTTTTTGTTGCACATTAAGAAGAAAATGCTTGACACATCACGTACTATTTCAGTTAAATGTCAATTATTTTTATCTCGAGCTAAACTTTAGGCATTTAGAAAGTTCACGTAAAAACCTTACATGCGAACATACATGATGTTCATAATGCCAAAATGATCTTTCTTGAAATACAGATGAAATTGCCATTATATGTAGTTTCACATAGAACCCAGTGATTCATCAATTTTTCTATTTCTCATCATCTCTTTTACAGCATCCTAATCAACCTAATTAAGGCTTTGTTCATCTGAAACCTCCGATGACAATTTGTTTAACTCTATCCCACTGTGGTCTTCTTAGAAGGAGAATTAAATCTGATCTTCTGACAGCAATCATTAAATGATCCCAACTGGCCCCAATTAAGCCACATGGCTCACGGGCTTCCATAGAGCCAAGTGCCAAGTTCTCTGTTTCATTTACACATCGTTCTTTACCTTGGTTTATTTTCTTAAAGCCAATTAAGCGTGTGTCTTATCAAGTGGAACTAAATTTCCTTGTGTACACTAGCTCAAGACACGGTGCATCAATTGACTCTGCAGTCACGCCGATGTAGCACGCAGGACTTCAGGAGCCATTCTGTCCAGCGGCAGCGGCATTTCTGAGAAAATTCTTTACATTTACTTACTCAGGCTGAAATCGACCCACACGGACATCCTCAAAACGATGCACGTGTTTAAACATTACTAACAGAAGTCAGTAATCATGTTTTATTTGGCTTGTTCATATGATCTTTTAATAGAGGAGTACCTGCATTTAGAAGTTGGGTTTACTATTCCTTTTTAAAAAAAAAAAAAAAAAAAAAAAAAAAAATAATCTTT
>NW_006205007.1:2964071-2994000 GCF_000334495.1 Tupaia belangeri chinensis
ACCTGCATTTAAAAGTTGGGGTTTCTTTTCCTTTTTAAAAAAAAAAAAAAAAAAAAAAAAAAGAAATGATCTCTTTACTTCCTCTAAAACAGCAGTACCAAAGTAAGGCTTCTGAAGTTAACCTTTCTTACCCTTAATTTCTGCTCTAATTTTTCCACATATGCTCAATTGGAAGTTCTGTAATGATGTTCCCACGCCTTCCTACCAGCACAGGTAGCCTCAGGATTTAGAGCTCATTGATTGTGTGCTACTCCAGGGAAACGACTGATTAAAAACAGCCTCAGGAGGCGGGGGAGGAGCTCCTGTTCACATCTGGCTCATCTTTTTCTTAACTCCAATACCTGTATGGAAATTTGACCCCTAGCTTTTTGTAGAGAACTATAGTTTACCTGAAGTCCTTTACTTTAGATGTCAAGTCAAAAACAGAGTTCAATCCATCCCAACATGATCGAATGACACGGGTTCTAAAGGCCTCGATCAATTACTCTGGATATAAACAAATGCCCTAGGTTTTTATATCTTTTCTAATTACAGCAATCACTGATCATCTGCTGGTATCTGATGCAGGCTATCTGTCACAGTTCTCGGAGCAGCTGGATTAGAACATACCTGCTCATCCTTTCATACATGAAAAATTGACACTAGGATAAAGAACGGACAGGGAAACTATGCATCTTATAGGCCATTAACCTTGATGGCACATGTCATTGTTTTTACTACCTGACCAATGGATGTAACTGCAAAGAACAAAATAAAATACAATAAAGTTTTTTTGACATAGTGCTGTCCTAGCAACATCTACAGATAACAGTTATGGGGATTTTCTTGATGATAACTAAATACACAGATGATCAACTACTCAATAAATAACTCGTAGTCTCCTGAAAAGACTAAAATTCCAAATATTTGGTACAAAATGCTGACAATGTAGAAAATACCACACTCCCAAATGACTTCTTAAAAATGTGTCATAAATGCACTGAAATTTTAGTCAAGCAAAACAGACACTGGGTGTTGTATTATGAAATATTTCTCACTGTATTATAGTAATCTCCAATAAGATTTGATGTTAATTTTAGAGCACGCTTCTGCTAAAAAGGGCAAACCCTGCAACAGATTTAGTACAAAGAAGCTGAAAATATCCTGTGGAAAAAAAAAAAAAAATCTGTAGCGAAATCAGCCAGCCCAAATCCTGCCATTACTCAGCACTGCAATGACGCGCGGATGTTTGTAGTGGTTTGAGGAGCCAGCAGGGGTGGAAACTCTACGTCCTCGACTCCAACATGATTGCAATTGAACCTCATCAAAGTAAGAGCTCATAATTTGTCACAGAAAACAGCCAATTAACATATGTTAGAAAAAGGCTTCATAAAGATAATATATGATTAAAGACCCAGTGCAGCTGCTGAAAATCAAAACTATGCATTTAAAAAAGAAATCTCAGTCTGTGCTTCCGTATGGTTAAACTGATAAGGGCTACTATGATTTTTTTTTTTTTAGTAGAAAAATATAATTACAGTGCTGCTTATAAGTTTGGGGTTATGGCAAGGGAGAATGGGGTACTGTAGCACTTTTTACTAGGCCTCACTTAGTTCTATAAATAGTCGAAGCCCTTGCCAAAACTCTGTAGTTACTTTGTTATAGTGCTATTTTAAAACACAGACCTTCATTGTGAGCTAAATGGCCTTCAGGATGCACTTTGTAGTTATAGCATTCCTCTCAAAACGATATCCTCCCTTTATCTGTGCAAAACTCCAGGGCAAAAGGACTCCCCGCGATGGCCCTGTGCACTGTAAAACACGCTGGGGCTGTGTAACACATGGTTTTAATACTTCAGAGTTGTTGTCAGGGGCAGTGGCCAGGAAGGGTGACAACTAAATGTTGGATATGAGATGAAGGGGCACCCGTGCAGTACAGGTCCCCTTTCAGGAAGCCCAGGCTACCCGTCACAGTGTTGGTGCAGACGACGCGAAATATATCTGCTATATTCTGACTGTAGACTTAAAGCAAAATTTTCAGTTACACGCTATCAGCAATCAAACTCTGGCTAGACTCCCACCGTGGGATGGGGCCAGAATCATAATACTTCCTATCACAGATATCAATGGGAATGTTCAGTCATTAGTCACAGAGACATAAAGTGTCAAGTAGGATGCTAAGTGCCAGGGACACCACTGTGAACAAAACAGAGTGTCCTGGTCTTGACGAAGCGTACAAACTGAAGTGAGAAAGGGTAATATACAAACGCTCCAAATGCACCAGTATGATTATTTTTGATAGAGACAACACCAGAGCAGAATGGCTGGAAGGGCGATTAAATCGGGAATGGCACAGATGAGCACTCACTGGAGAGTTTACTAGAGAAGGCTTTTTGAGAAGATGAGGACTGAGGAAAGACCGAAGCCACAGTGGAGCCAGGGGAGTTTGGTGGATGAATACTCCAGTATCTTACCTGATACTGGTAGTAACAGCTTGGTCAAGTCATCTCAGTTTCCTCATCTATAAAATGGGAACAATAACTCATGGGGGGGGTTTGAAAAGTTCATGGAAATTATGAGTCAATTTTGGTGTGTGTCAAGATATACTTGTACATTCATTCAATCTTTCCCTGAACTTTTTTCTAAGTCTCCTTATATATTCTGAGCTGTGAAGTTGAAATTAAAAAAAAACAGAACCATACTCACTTATGAAAATTCAGTTGGATACAATTCAATTCCATTAATTCATGATGTCAATCTTTTTTTTCACTTCAACATTATACAGTTTTATAAAAATCATACATACTTTGAAGCACTAAGAATACAGTATTAGCAAAAGGTTTCTAAATTGATATTGATTCAATTCAAAGGTGTGTCTTCCCTTGAAACGTGGGTATTTCACAAAAGCAATGCCAGTTGGTTGAAAATACAAGTTCGTTTTACAGTGCTAAATACCAATAGCACTACAAACAATCTAACAAATATGCGCATTTTTTACAAATGTACAGTGTAGAATTAAATAAAAATCACACTCTTTTTAAACTTTCAGAAATAAACTGTTTACAAAATTACTAATGTAACTTAGTCACTGGGGTAGGTTGATTTATTTCCTCTCTCATAGGACTCGACTCCAAGCAATCATCAGCGTTTTGATTAAGAGCTCAGCAATAGTTGAAAATCCCAGTGTCTCACTGTATCAGAAATATTCACAGATCTTTGGACAATCCTGTCTGATGAGAGTAAGCTGTGTAGCCTCAGGATAAACAGATTAATTTCTAACTTGGGATGAATCAGCAGATTGAATTACCTAGTATTTTTTTAAATCAAAGCATTTTTATGAGGAAAAACAAAAATATAAGAATCATGAATTTTAAAACATAGGAAATTAGAGTAAAGAACAATAGATTGATGCTTTAGTTTTTTTTTTTTTTTTTTTTTAAGAGAGATTTTTGCTATAGGGCACATGAGCTTGCCAGATAGACAGAGAGACAGAAAGCGAGAAATTTCTAGGGGGGGGATGGCTATGCCACAAGCCCTTCTCCTTCTTCTCTCGGGATCTTGGGCACACACATGCACCAGGCATGAATGTTAAGCTGCAGGGTCTGGGACTCAAATTGTGGTTGACTATGTGGGAGTCCAGTGATGTAGGCATTATGCCATGGTTGGTCCCTATGCTTTATTTATTTATTTATATTTTTTGAGAGGTTTCTGTTAGGGTGCATGTGCTCGCCAGAAAGACGGAGAGACAGAAAGCGAGAAATCAGACCCCGGAAGGGGGCGGGGTAGCTACGCCGCAATCCCTTCTCCTCCATTCTACTCTCAGGATCTTGGGCACGCACACACATATGCCCAGCATGAGTTTAAGCCACTGGGTCCGGGACTCGAACCACGGTCGACTACATGGAAGTCCAGCGACATAGCCATTACGCCAACTGCTGTTCCCAGCCCTATGCTTTAGTTCTAAAAGTTGTAAAATAGAAATGTCTAATGAAAAACTTAATATTTTTAGAGGAGGGGGCAAAATGTCCTATGTAAATGAAACTATTATATTTAAGAAATAAGGGACATATTTTCCGTGTTCTCTCCCTTGATATTTTTTGCGAGGAGTGGTATTAGTTTACTCCTTTATTCCAAACCATTTTCTTTCTTTCTTTTTTTTTTGGAATAGGGTGTATGTGCTTGCCAGAGAGACTGTGAGAGGGCAAGTGAGAAAGTACCCCTCCTGCTACAATCCCTTCTCCTCCATTCTCCCCTCAGGATGTTGGGCTCAACACATGCGTGCCTAGTGTGATTTTCAAGCTGCTGGGTCTGGGACATGAACCGTGGTCATCCATGTGGGAGTCTAGCGCCTTAACCACCACACCATCTTCTGGCCCCTCATTTTCTTTTTATTTTGCATCTGGTGAATGTAAAATCAGTTTTAAAGTAAGTTATATAATTTGCCATAAAGACGAAATTAATGTTTATTTACAATTGATCAAATAGCCTTGAAAAGAATCATGAGCTTGAAAAGTTTTTAAATATAAGAAAGTCATATTTTTTTTCCTTTCCTAAATGTACCATGGCACAGATATTCATGACAATAACAAACTGCATAGTGTTCGACTTCATCTCAGTGCTAAGCTCTATCTCCCATTTGGATACTCACCTTCCTCTTTCTAGTCAAATGACTTTTCGGGTACATTTACTTCACCCTCTCAAACCCAGGAATGACTGCATTTAAGCCAGGCATGGAAATACTAGTTTCTTCTCTACTTGTAGCATTTTTTCATTTCATCACCTTTCTTTATCTGCTTTTCCGCCTGTTTAGAACTGAGAGGATGTGGAAAGTGAAACTGTCAGAGAGCTAGGAATAGAGGTGTTCTCAGACAAGCAAAAGGATTCCTCCATATATCCCAGGCAGGGCATGGGCGAGAGTGCTGCAGGGGGATGGCGCCATGGCCGGAGTGGAGCTGCGACGATTCCTATGCCAAAGGCCTGGCGGGGGCTCCTTATCTCTGCATGTCTGCACATTCTCTCCCAGGCTCTCTTCAAGGATGGCCCCAGGCATCCTCGGCAGATAATACTAACTGGCAAGTATGACAGTACTCCCCTGGAAACAAGACCATGCACCTATAGCTCAGAATGTACTAAAATGGACATCTCGGCCTCATTCTTTCCAATCTGGAATCTAAAAGAAAGCACCCCTGGTTGGAGATGACTCATGATTCTTCTTAGAGATCCCAAAGTGCTTATCTTAGCATTTCCCAAATGGATCCCGAAGATGATCGGTGCTTAAGGATGCTAACAGTTGAATCTCCACAGTCAGGTAAATTTGGAAAACTGGGTTCTTTGCTTGAAGGATCTCCCAGATTCTTCAATATGCTGAGCACCAGGATCTAGAGCATTATCCAATTTATTTGGAATATTTTTGGGGACATGCTAGCTTTTAAGAAAGGACCAAACGGGACCAGCAGTTAGTATAATGGCTATGTCGCTGGACTCCCATGTAGTCAACCACGGTTCAAGTTCCAGACCTGGTGGCTTAAACTCATGCCAGGCGCGTGTGTGTGCCCAAGATCCCGAGAGGAAAATGGAGGAGAAGGGATTGCGGCATGGCCATCTCCCCTGGGGGGTGATTTCTTGCTTTCTGTCTCTCTGTCTCTCTCTGTCTGTCTGGCGAGCGTATGTGCCCTATAGCTAAAACGTCTCCCCCCGCCAAAGAAAAAGTTTCTTGACTCTGACCACTGAATACCCCACACTGCTAAATGCCTGAAGTCTACACTTAGCTCAGTGACTGGCACAACGGAAATGCAGCAGTATTGTTGAAAACATGATGGGACCAGCAGTTGGTGTAATTGCTATGTGACTGGACTCCCACGTAGTCAACCACGATTCGAGTCTCAAACCCGGTGGCTTGAACTCACGCCGGGCATGTGTGCGTGCGTGCCCAGGATCCCGAGAGGAGAATAGAGGAAAGGGGATGGCGGCATGGCCATCCCTGGAGGGTGATTTCTCGCTTTCTGTCTATCTCTCTGTCTTTCTGGTGAGTGCATGTGCCCTATGACAAAAATCTCTCAAAAGAAAAAAAAAAAACCAACATGGTAATGCAATGGAAAATAATTCTTTTAGCCTTGCAAAAAAATACAAGACTGGGTGTAGAAAACTACTCTTTAGTTAAAGTAAAATTATAAATGAAACAAAACAATTCGTGGGTGCAATTGGTTTCAAAGCCCAAAGCATTAAGGACCAAGCAACAGAGCACAGGAGGCAGACAGCTCAGCTTGGAGTCAGACTCGTGACTGGGTTCTGGTACCTACTAGCTGCATCTCTGTACACGGACACCTCTTTTTGGTCTCCTTTTCTGCAAACATACAAGGAGGGTTGGGTTCAATTTCTAAGACCCTTTTATAGCTCTTCAATGGTATAAATTCAATAAAAGGATGTAAAAAAATGAAGTCTAAAAGCTTCTCCAAAGGATACAGTCCTAGGGAAACAATAGCCTGACTAAAATGGTTAATTGTCTGGATAAAGACAATGTTTTCCCCCCCACATTTTTGTACTGAAAAAATGTGTTGCCCTCAGCTTCAAGTTATATAAGCAGTTAAGACCCAAGTGGTGCACTTTGGATCACTAATCATACTTAGAATTTAATAACTAAGTAGCAGATAGGAATTACAAAATTCTAAGGCACTAAGAGCTTTATATATATTAATTCTTACCCTCACAACAACCTATAAGGAAGGCACTATTATAATTTTCATTTTATTAAAAGAAAGACTTAGAAGACAGAGAGGTTAAGAAATGTGCCCAAATCCAGTCCAAGACTCAGGACTTGAACTATATACTCTGCTATTCTCCATGCTGCAAGGCAATATTCAAAAACGTACTTGGGACCAGCAAATGGCGTAATGGCTATGTCGTTGGACTTGCCCGTAGTTGACTGCGGTTAGAGTCCTGGACCCTGCAGCTTAAACTCAGGTTGAGCACATGTGCGTGCGTGCCAAAAATCCTGCGAAGAGAATGGACAGGGGATTACATGTGGCCATCCCTGCTGGGGATGATTTCTTGCTTTCTGTCTCTCCGTCTCTCTGTCTCTTTGGTGAGCGCACACGCCCTACGGCAAAAACCTCTCTTAAAAAAAAAAAGTACTTAAAATTATGCAGAAAATGTGATGTTTATAAAGATCGGATGGAGTCTATTAAGTACTTTAAAAATCAGTGTTCTTCGCCCTATCTAACATTCTCTTATTCTCGATGAGAAAAATGTATTTACTTCATCATGCCAGCAGAGTTGAATAAAATGAAAGTTAGGTATTTGTCATTAGACGATCAGAATTTACTAGCTGATCATCACGGGCTGTTTTTTGTATTTTTTCCTACTTTCTATTAACAAAGGTGGTTGCTCACAGTGAAAACCAGGTTAAGTGGACATTCGTAAATCAGTATATATTATCACGGATCCTGGGGAAAACAACCGAAACAGGGATCTTCCTGATAATGAGTTCATTTATGACAAAGATGAGAGTTACAGAGTATTACAGATACTTCTCCAAAGCCTGAAGAAGTCATCTTTCTCTCCTTCCAAGTAGGTTTCTAACCCAGTTAACCAACTCTGGAATGACCCCGCTCATCCTCTCTCCCCTCCTCTTTCTCTTCTTTTTCTGTGTGCCCCTTCTCTGTCTTCTCCTTCCTCTATGACCTATTACAATATTCTTCTATCCGCACTGCAGTTTCCACTTCAGAACTTTATATATTTACTTATTTCTTTACAGAGTTCTGTGTGTTTCAGAGCTCTGAGCATAACTGCACCATTTAAGCTGTTTAAATGAATTATTTTAGAAGTAATTCTATGGCTATCAGCTGTATAAGATGTGCACCTAATCAATATACTAACTATATAAACAACAGTTGATGTAACTGGCAATAGATGAATACTTACAGAAGAAAACTGAAGAAAAATGTCACATCTTGGTGCACGGAAGATGCTCACATCACTGTCCTTTTACAAGTACGTATCATGCAGCCTTACTTGAGTAGAACCTACCCAGCATGAAGAGGTCATAGTTTCTGTATTTTCAACATGTGTCAGATTTTCTTCTACTTTCACAGGCAAACACTGTGGTGTGTGTATACATATATATTACACATACAGACCTGTATTACATATGTACATGTATGTATGTATAATATATAGGCACATGTACATATATAATACACATACATATATTGTATACATGCATATATCATATAGGTATATATATTCATTTATGTATTTATATTTTATGGCATTGGTTGATGAGAACCATCAAAATGGTCACAGCCATTCAAAAATTCCACAGGCCAGCAGGTGGTGTGGTGGTTAAGGTGCTGGACTCTCACACAGCCAACTGCAGTGAGTCCTGGACCTGGTGGCTAGCTTTTTCACTTTCTCTCTTTCTGGATCTCTCTGATGAGCACATATGCCCAATAGCAAATTAAAAAATAGTAGTAATAATGAACACAATAAAATAAATAATTTATATATTAAAAAAAAAAAGCCCTCCATAGACAACAATGGCATATTGTCTCCAAGACTGAATTTAATTTAAGATGCTGGGCAGTTGATTGTGCAAAGTCAAAGCTCAAAATGGCTGCTTCTAATCCCCTGCACTCTAAGAGGGCTTTGTGCAAATGGAAGTGCATGACATTTCCTTCTTTCTTTTCTTTCTTTTACATTTCTTTCTTTCCTTCCACCATAAGCAAGAAAGACAGAAGAGAGAGAGGGATACAAAGACAGAGAGATAGGCACCTCAAACTGGGTCTGCACACCTCAGTGAAGATAGCCCCCTGCTCTGTCACAGGTATGCGTGTGCCTGGCCTGCTCCAGGAGGTCTCTGGATACGAGCTGGTGGGTCGTCTTCACAGAGCATCACGTCTTACCGCTGCACCACCATCTAGCCCCACTGGCACTTTAATTCAGGAAGAAAGGACCAGTTGGCAAACACTGCCTTTCAAGTGAAGCAACCTCTGGAATACTTTTCATGCCAGTGTCACTCCGGCCTGTCAGTCGGCCCAGTGCTAAGTGTTCTGCCAGGGCGGGAGGTGCAGAGTGCTCCGTGGTGCTAGGAAAGTGGCCGTTTCCATCAACTCATTCACGTGCCAAGTCATTTGACCACTTCCCCAAGGATGCTGAAGTTTGAAATTATGTAAAAAGTTTGTCTTTTACATCTTATAAACTAGAACCACTAATCTAACAAAACCTTTATCAAATTTCTTTGACAAAACTAATAATGAATATCTTTTAAAAGGTTTTTCCTACACTTAAATATGGAGAATTTCAGGATGAGCTTAGAAATTTCACTTGCCTTAAAATTTATCCTGATGAGAAAGATAACTTTTTCTATGCCAGAAAAAAAGTCCCTTCTTTTAGGTGAAAATGTGTATCTGCATTTCCATTTAGTCCAGGTAAGAGTCAAAATGCCAGATATTAATATTGGCATGGGCAATGCAAAGTGATATCATTTTCCCCTCCTTCAGATAATAGCATTCCCAAATTATTTCACAAAGATTCCACCTCTCCTATTTTTAAGGCCTTCCGGAAAAGGAGCAGCATAACCTTCCTCAGTAACCTATTTTGATATTTCACAACTCTCACTCTCAGGAAATTCTTACTTATAGCTAATCCCTCACAGCATACTTTTGTGCTTTCTTGTCTGTCCTCTGTCTACAGAACATCTGGTGATCAAGCGCTCATAGACACTTGAAGAGTATATGCTGAATAGGTAAGAATAGTTCCTCTTTTAAACCTCTCCTTACTTTAATTCCCGTGTTTTCTCTCATCTTGTAGCTCTTCATTTCAAATTATCCTTGCCTTTAGCTCTGGAGTCCAAAAACATACACAGTCTTCAAAATGGTTTTTGTTATATACTCTTAACACACACACACACACACACACACACACACACACACAGACACATACACACACACACACACACACACATATACATGAGCCATCTTTAAAAAAATCATGAAAATGTAATTTTTTTAAAAACTAGGGATTTAAAAATGTGTCTGCACCAAAATAAACTCATACTTTAATTCATGTTTTTCATGAACTTTGTGAGGTACCCTTGCATTTATAATTGCACCTACATTGAATGAATCTTAAAGTAAATGTTTATTGTTCCATTTATATAAATTTTTATTTAGGGAGGTTTTTTTTTAAATTTAAAAAAAAATTTTTTTTAATTCCCCTTGGCTTCATGATTTCTATGCACTGCCTCAGATTACCAAGGTCATGCTGAGTTCCAATCCTATCTTTCAAGGGCCAGACCTCAAACACTTTCTTCACATTGGATTTGTTAGTATTTTTAAACTTAATGATTAAATAAAGTATTTCACTATTCCTTTATCTACCATTAAAATCTGTGAGGTTGAAAAGATATTTTCCCAATTTCTGGGTGAGGATATCACACCATCAAATCAGAAGAAAGTTGAGATTCCACCTCTCTTTCTCCTTTACACTTCGCCAATGAGGATGAAAATACGATCACAGAACCAGTTTTCATGTGATACTGTGCTGGTCCACATTCACACCCGGGGCGCACTTCCTGGATAATGTACAGACTGCATTGGGAGTTGCCTTTTGTATTTTTCACTCTGTGAATAAGAGAGCTACTGTGGTTCCCAAGATTATCCTTTAAAACATACGACATTACAATAATTCCCTTGAAGTTTTTACTAAAATATTCTAAGACAGTAACTGTGATCTTGTAATGGCATTATGTTACAACAGATCCTGCTATTAAAATGAGCTCAGGCTGTACCCAGACCTGCCCCAGGAGGAGCTCCATGAAATTTGCTTTGTTTCTTAGTATCACTTAATACCAAAGGTCATACACACATAGTTTACATTTTATGTACCTGATCACAATCTGGATTAGTAAAGACAAAAAACAGAGCAAAGAAGCATTTTATTTTTTCCTTACTTAACAATTTTTTTAAAAAAAAATAACTATTGTGTTCCAGATCATCAGGGAAAAAGACAGACAAAAATCCACTCCCTAGCGGAATTTACACATCTCTGCTATTATATGTACTTACTTTTAGCCCACGACCTTGAAAACGGGCTACACTGACTGTACTTTACCCTCTGCTGGTGTTTTTGATTACATTAAATAAATATAAAGACCAAGTCTGAATTTTTATTCTCCTTACTCAATTTCAAGCTTTCATTATTTCATAGAACTTTCACTTCCGTGCTATTATTAATTTCTCCTTTTCTCGTAATACTTATTTTTTTAATTTCCATTCCCCATACAGGTTTTTTTTAGTCAACCAAATACCCCCTTCCTTTTTAACGTGCGTGATTTAAGATGATGTGTTCTTTGGCCATTTGTACAACCCTTTATCCTATATACTAAATTTTGTAAGAATACCTAGTAATATTTTCCAAGTCTGCTGAAATCTCCTCCATTAAAATTCATTTTTTTTCAAAAGTTTATTCATTTATTTCACGAATGAGACAGAAGGAGAGAGACAGAGAGAAAACACCCCTAAGAGTTCACACTGCAATTCACTCCCAGTTTCAGTCAGCCCTAATCATGTGCGTGGTGGACTCAGAGGTCTCAGAACGTGAACCCAGAACCTTCTCATGTGGGTTAGCTTCACAGAATGTCTAGTTTTACTGCTGTGAAACCATCTTGCCACCTCTTCCTATCTATCTTTTCTATTGTTGAATTATTTATATCTTCAATTCCTGCCTGTTCGTGCCCTAAAATAGTGAATCTTTAGCCAGTCACCAGGTTTGATGATAAACTAGCTAATGACTGGTATTGTTGAAGCTACACTGAAAGAGAAAACAAACAAAAAACCTAATAGATTAAGAAAGTCAGCTCAAGGGGCCAGCAGGTGGCATAGTGGTGAAGGCGCTGCACTCCCACATGGATGACTATGGTTCCAGCTCTGGACCTGGCGGCTTAAAACTCATGCTGAGCATATGTGCATGCATGCCTAAAATCCTGAGTGGAGAGTGGAGGAGAAGGGATTGTTGCATGGCCATTCCCCTGGGCGCGGGGGGTGATTTCTTGCTTTCTGTGTGTCTGTCTGTCTCTCCAGTGAGTGCCCATGCCCTACATCAAAAATCTCTCGGAAAAAAAAAAAAAAAAAAAGAAAGAAAAGTCAGCTCACTTTCATGTCTCCTGACATTATATATTTGGGTCAGTCTGTGACTGACATAGTTAGATATTTCCATGATGTTAGGATGAGAAAACTGATCAATGACTTTCATATAATAAAAGATAGTGGATTACAAACAGTATAATTATACACATCACTATATGGAAAAAAAATCAAGTAAAAGGTACCTAATGAGAAAAAATCCTTTCCTGAGACTGTATGAAAACAGAATCAGTTACCAAATTCCAATAAATAAAGAGACAGAGTGATGACCTCTTTGTCACAATGTTCATTTTCCTCCAATATACTGAAAAACTTCTCATGAAGAAAACCATCAGTGAGATAAAGAAAACAAAAGCCTCTCTTACATGTAGATCTCTGCTACTAGGTCAAATTTTCCTGTACTTCCCAGAATCTAAATAGTCATACTCTTTAGGTTGATATTCTAGATGAAGAGTTCAATGATTTTGGAGAAAGCAACTTTTTCTTTTCCAGATGCCTTGAAATTAAGAATGGGTAGTGAAGTACCTGAACCGGAGTGGGCCTGTGAAGCTCCCGTAGCCATCTGCCCACAGAAACTCGCGGCCCCTCGGGATGGAGACAGAGGAATGTCAGTAGCAACTACTTAGAAGGTACAAAAGACCGAGTTAGTCTGGAACGTCTGGAAAGACGAGGACAGAGGTGATACCTATCTACCCTAATAGTTTTCTTATATCATTTTGTTTTTTGGATGCAGGAATTTATAAAACATCTTTTCAGGGTTTTTTTTTTGTTGTTGTTGTTGTTGTGTGTGTGTGTATGTTTAAACTCACAAATGATAAGCATTTTTATTTGAGTTTCTTATTTTATAGCCATTTGTCTGTCTCTAAAACTTTACCTTACACTTATATTCCCAAACATAGACGGGTTCTATCACTTAAAATATTGTGTATATTATTTAAATTTGATTAGCTCCCCCCCAAACTAAAACAGAACCACCTCAGTCATGACCCATCAAAATTGTTGGAATTAAGCTAAAGAAAATAAAAGTAGGGCCAGCCCATAGCCTAGTGCTTAAGGAAGCTGATCCCACATGGTTGATTGCAGTTCAAATCTCAGTTCCAGGAGAATGAAAAACATGCTGGGTATGTGTATGTGTATGCTCAAACTCCTGACAGGGAGCAGAAACAGAGGAGAGAGATTGTGGTATGACCATGTCCCATTGGGAGGGGTGATTTCTCTCTCTCTCTTTGGCAAGTGTACACACCCTCTGCAATTAAAAAAAAAAAAAAAAGAAAAGAAAAGAAAACGAAAGTTTATTTTTGGAATTCTATGGAGACACTGCAAAAATGAGACAGACTAAATTATTAGGCAGATAATATATGGTGCACAATTACATTTAAACTAGATTTTTTATATTTCTGAAATTCAATTTTTGTATTTCATTTATACTTCTTTCATGTCTCCACTACCAAGTGAGAAGTATCAACTAGCTAATATATATATATATATATATATATGTTCTTACAGTTCTAATGAGCTATTTTATGACCAAGATCTACTGAAACTAATACCTGTGACTTTCTCTAATCCACAGAATTATCACTTTAGATCTTATCTCAGATTGAAAACATGGAGGGGAAAAGGATCTGAAAATTTGACAATAAAGAATTAATTGGTGGGACCAATTGGTGGGCTATGTCGCTGGACTCCCATGTAGTCAACTGCAGTTCAAGTCCCAGACCTAGCGGCTTAAACTCATGCCGGGTGCATGTGTGTGCATGCCCAGGGTCCTGAGAAGAGAATGGAGGAGAAGGGACTGCAGTGTGGCCATCTCCCATGGGGGGTGACTTCTCGCTTTCTGTCTCTCTGACTCTCTCTGGCTTTCTGGAGAATGCACACGCCCTATAGCGAAAACCTCTAAAAAAAAAAAAAGAATTAATTGATGTTTGACAGTTTATTCCTGTGACACGATTTTTATTCATCCTAGAAATACTGATGACACTGAATGAATATGTCCTAGGTATGTTATTTCTGTTCTTTCAGTTGGACTGTATTATTCCTTGGTAAATACATACTATCATGATCATACTTCATATTATATTTCTGTTAACAAATCAAGGTGAAGAAAAAAATACATAACTTGTTCAACTTTACACTCAGTTTCAAGATAAAGGGGGTGATTACAGATTCCAAGTTCTCTCTTCCATTATATTGCCACATATGCTAGACTTTGTCTTATAAAATTCTAAGGAAATATTTCCATCACCTTGTTTTAAAATTTTATATGTCAAACTTCTAAATCAATGGACAGTGCCATATATCAAATTCAAATACATCCATAATTTGAGCTTTTATCTAAAATAAACATCAAAGTGTGATTCGCACTGTATTAGAGAAGGGTGTAGTGTTTTCTCGTTTGTTTTCCCTTGTCATACTTTGAAAACTGGGTTAAAATATATTGCTGTTTTGGGGCCAACAGGAGGCGTGGTGGTTAAGACACTGGACTCCCACATGGCAGGCTGCAGTTCAGGTCCCGGACCTGGCAGCTTCCTTTTTCACTTTCCTTCCCTCTCTCTCTCTTTCTCTCTCTGTTTTCTCTGGCTAAATTAAAATAATCATAATAACATTAATAAATTCAATAAATAAATCATTAAAAAATTAAAATACATTGCTCTTTGTTGCTTATACATTACACACCGAAATACAAAGTTAATTTAACTTTTCTCTGATTCAAATTACAGTGATGTGCAGCAGAAGATGTTTCAGCCAACGGTGGCCCACATACATGACAGTGGTCTCCTAAGATGACAGCATAGAACCTAAGGGGTGGTGGGCCATGTCATGTGGGTTTGTGTCAGTACACTCTGTGATGCTTGCACAATGACAGAATCACCCGAGGACACATCTCTGAGAACATGTCCCCACTGCTAAGCCACACCTGTATATTGATTAATGGGATATTTACAGGCTATTCAAGGACAACTCTTTTCGACATGGCTAAGATTTCAAGTAATGTTAAAGCAATGGTTAAAGTTTACAGCAAAGACTACAATATCTATAATTCCCCTTTTGGTGTATGCCATTTCATTTAGTAATGTAAATATGAAGAACTCTGACCCTGTAGGTTGACTTGACCATGAGTTGGAAACAAGTGATGCTAGAGGTTAAACTTAAAGGGGAATGGGTAAGAAACACAGCATGCTGTAATTTACTGGGCATGCCTTACCTAATAAATTTCTGTCCATCTTATCAATGATTTCTAAGGGTTCTATGTATAAAAGTAACTCACTTGTGCACTTAAAAGGACCCATTGATTGTAAACTACTTTCTAATACTCTACATACACGGGATACTAAAAAATGTCAATGACCAATGAACTTCCTTTAATTCCTTAAATTAATTCATTAAATTAAAATTTAATGTAGTTTAAACTCTTTACAAATAATGAACATTGAATGAAATGGTGAGGTCTTCCTGGGTCAGTGATGCCTGAAAATGCTATCGTTAATAGCTGGTTTGAATTTCCAAAAGACCCCAGAAACAGCCTGGGAAGCAATAGCTTTAAAATGGTTCCACATTATGAAAAGCAGTACTCCTCCTTTATTGTCACTGTCCATTTCCTGTGCTGAAATACAACACACAAGGAACTGTAAGAAAGAAATTATGATCTGCTGCTTAGGGGCTTTTTACTGAGACCATTTTCTATTTTGTGAAACTTGTTTATTTTAAGCATTTCAGTACAGAACATTACTAAATCCGAGATTACAACAGCAGTAGAAAATTTTAGTAAAATGTCAACTTAGTATTGTCATGTTCTTTTCCATTCATTTACCTCGATCTTGTACGCATCAATTCCCTTCTTGTACAATAAACTATCTCAACTAGGAAACACGCAATAATGCATTTGATTCTTTAATTGTAACCCCCTAAAGAATTGTGATAAAAATACATGTTTACTCTTATATAATCTACATAAATCCTCCATGGTAATAATAATTTATGGTTTTGAGAAGTTTTATAAAATACATAATAATACATTTTCTTTATTGAAAAGTGATGGAAAACATCAGGTTTTTTATCTATATCTTCCCTTCATAAGCTTTCTGCTTTTCAGAACTCTGGTTATGAGTAGCATAATAAAATTTGATTGCAGATTTATATCTATAATAAAAATAAAATCGACTTCAACTCTTTAGGAGAGTGCCACTGAGTATATGACAGTCCTCCATAAAGACAGTAAAATGTTAACAACGGGATGAAGTCAACTGCCATTTGGAGGAGCACAGGTTTTGAAAAAGAAAATCATTACAGGGATCATGTCTAAAACATTTCTGTTAGGATAAAAGAAAATTAAGTGGTAAAGTTCCAAAGAGAACTTGCTTTGTGCTTAACATGGTAGAAATATCATTCAAATATAGTTTATTCCTGCAAGGAGATTACCTGTAAAGCCACCAAGGTCACTGCCAAGTTGTATTAATGGCCGTATTAGGTGTATGCCAGTCACATGAGTTCGAGCTGCCGCGTTCTCCCTTTTCTACTGCATAATGACCAGCTTCTTAATGCACACTGACGAACGGAGGTGAGTGAATATGTTTTTCCAAAATACAGATGGAAGAGTTCCATTCCACCACTCTTCTATTTGAACTGTACCAAACACGTGGAATTACGTAGTCTGGCAGCGAATAGGTTTAAATATTCTATTTCGAAAATGGGACCGTTTTTGAAAACGGCACTTTGAATCTTAGAGACGATTAATGGTGGCTGCATTGTGAATTTCCTTTCAAATGCACATTTGCTTACATTGCCGCAAAAGCACACAATATTTTTTCAGGGTAGGGATGACTTTTTTTTGAATCTACAAAATGTCATTGGAACACAGAGTTAGTAACAGAATGATTTAGTATTCAATAGTTAAGCTCTACTGCAGATTTGTAACTTTCATTTATCAATATTATTCATCATTTACAGAGGAAATGTGAGAGTGTAGGCATATTGGCTTCTGAGTACATCTGACTAGAGTGTAGCAGACATATTTATGCAGTTAGAGTAAAAATAGATTAACACATCTCCTTTACAGGGCTTGTATTTAAATAGAATAAATCACACCCTCAAAGAATAAATGATATTCTAGTATGTTATAATAAGACTTGCTTGTAAGAGACATCTCTATTAAAAATTTACTGCTTTAGCCCCAGAATACCAATTTAGTCCTGGTTCTGAGACTAGTGATATATTAAACATATCTGACAATTAGCAATTTCAATTCTCAGTTTGATATTAGAGCCCAACACTGATTTCTCTGTTTTACTTATATACTTTAATTCATCAAAACATCACTGAAATGATTGGGTAAGAAAGAAGATGTGAAGAAGCACTTCTCTGCTTCTATCAGCTGACCTGGACAATATTTTAAGACTATATTTAGAAAAAGATCAAAAGAGCTGAGTACAGCAACAATTCTCCATGCCAACTTCCTCTATTACCACTTTCCTTTCTTTCATTTAGTAACTTATCTAGAAAACAACTCCATTAAAAAAGAGAGAGAGAGAATAATTACAGGATGTAAATAGTTAAGAGATAAGATCAGACACCAATCTGTAGCTTTTACATAAAATCACTAATTTCGATTTCTAACTGGCTTATCACATTTATGTTTACACAATCTTGGGTAAAGACTTAGACCACAAATACATTACAAAGGAATTCCTCAATTTTAATACAAACAACTATGATCAGAACTACAAAAATTAGATTCAAATAAATCCCATTTATGAAGTACATGAGTAAAAAATGGGAGTACACAGAGTGCACATTAGCCCTATTCTGGAAATTTATGATTACAACTAGCAATTGGGCACCAGTGTTGGGAGTAACTAAAAGTCGCATATAATATTTTAGCTGAGGTATATAGTCTTTTTATTATCAAAACTTTCACAAAGATAATGTAGAATAATTTGCTATTAAAAAAATATTTTTCCCAAAGGAAGGAGAGAGATGACAGAATTGGTATGATTTTAAAATTAACAGTGATCTGTGTTTGCAACTGCAAACATAGTGGCCAAAATAGTGAAAGCTATTTTAGTTGAGGGTCATAAAACTAGTTCCAGAAGTCTGGTTTAATGAGTATAACTTTCTACCTCTGTAATATTTTTAGCTCTGTAGAATATTGAGTAATCTTATGTGGATGGAAACCACCTTTTTCAGGTGAAAACTCACATTTCCTTCTCTCTACATAGTAATGATAATAGACCCTGATGCTACATGCTTTCCATGTATTATTTAATTCTTGTTTTAATTATCCTAGCCACAATAGGTAGTTAAGTTGAGGCACATTTTGAAAGCTTAAGTAGAGTAACTTCTCCATAGTATTTATTAATCAATGATCTGCAACTTGGGTAAACACACTGGAAAAATATTATGAATTCGTCCTTACCTACACTCATGAAGAGGCCACACTGATAAAAATAATGTTTAGACTCTTGATAAAATATTGACATTCTTGGAATGAAAAATCTGTTTACTCACATCACTGTTCTTTGTGAAAGAGTTGAAAAGATTTTTTTGTATGTCAATGAAAAAGTTAGGTCAGGTTCAGGTGAGCCATGTGGGAGCATCCCATTTTCTTGGATGGTACAAAACTTCTTCAATGTTGGAACATACTTAAAAGAATATGATTGTGCCAAGGACTTCATTTTCAATTAACTTCTTTCTGAATCAATTAATTTAAAAATAAAAATATAAGGCATTCATAAATCCAACACTCCAACTGTCTAAATCTTAAGATTCATATTTCTAATAGCCAGGATACATGATTTTGGTTATTCTATTGACTTCTATGGGAAATCTCTCTTATTACCTTGCAAAGTTTGTGAGACTTGCCTGTTAAAAATAATAAATAAAAAGGTTCTATATCATGAATAAATATGCTGAATTTGGGTGTGATATCTGGCTAATCCAAAATGCTGCCTAAAGCTCAATTTAAAAATCTAAAATAAACGTTTGAACATATTTATCCTATTTAATATGTGTCTAAAGGTTTAATTTTATATCAATCAGATTAATGACTGGCCCCCTAGTGAAGTTTCATTTTCTTTGATGTTTCAGAGAGTAGAATCTTCAAATTCTTCCAAGAAACTACATATTATTAATCAACATTTTGAAACTCAGAAACTTCCAGAAATTAGTAAATGTGGCATTCTTTAGATCCAACTTAAATTCAATGATTCTATTACAAGAATTCTTAAACAAAAACTTGGAAAAGTTTTTTTCTGGAAAAAAAAAGTTACCTTTAATGACTAGCTTGAAGGGTACTGTAGAATTATGTAAATATAAACTCTATTTCCTAAAATCTTCCCCTTAAAAGGAAAAAAACAAAAACCTTTTGATACAAAATTTCTTGACTGTAAAGGTTAAAACAGGATAATGACTGTCACGTGTTTTGTAACCTGCATTGTTCCAAGTACTTTACATATATTAACTTGTTTAATAACCTGGTTAGAGTATAGCGACGTCCATTTTACAGACGGGGAAACTGAGATAGAGAGTATTTCTGTAGCGCATGCTAAGTGGTAGCTTTGGGGCTGGAAGCTGTGCAATCTGACAAGTTCCATTCTTTTAACTCTTATGCTAAAAAACAGCCCAACATCTTAATAAAAAATGATGCTATGTTTATTGTTTTAAGAACACAACTTCTGAGTTATGGAAAAAGTAGAAAGAAAAAAGAAAAAGTAGACAAGAGTAGGAAAAAGTGTGGAGTTGGAACAGACCTTAGTAGGCCATTTTTCTTGGGGCCACTAGGATGCCCAGAGGAGTCTTCAATTCAACACAGAGCAATAAGTGAAACCTCCAAGTCCTGTGCACACACTCTGACTCTGGTGCTCTCTGTGACAAGCACATATGCACATACACACGTGTATGTAATTACATATGTGTCACTTATCTAATTTTATTCATTACCATTTGTTTTCATTTTGACGAGAGAGAGAGAGAGAAATTGAGAAAACAAGTTGCCAAGTACAAGACTTGAACTGTGGTCAGCCATGTGGGGATCAAGCACCTCAACTACCATACCACCTGCCAACCTCCTATATAGATAATTTTTAAAGTTTGTTTCTTGAGCCTGAGAGAGAAGCACCCTCATCGGGGTCTCATGCCATGATCCTGTCTCCAGGTATTCCCAGCCACCTAGGATCCCAGCAGGAACAGGTCAACCAAGGAACTGGACCCTAATCTTCTGTATGGCTTCCAGCACTGCAGAGCACTGCAGAGCACTGCGTTACCACTATGTCGATGTGGCTGGGTCTATGCATATATTTATATACTTTTTAAATATAAAAAAATATTTACAAGTATATTTGCCAAGTACAAGACTTGAACTGTGGTCAGCCATGTGGGGATCAAGCACCTCAACTACCATACCACCTGCCAACCTCCTATATAGATAATTTTTAAAGTTTGTTTCTTGAGCCTGAGAGAGAAGCACCCTCATCGGGGTCTCATGCCATGATCCTGTCTCCAGGTATTCCCAGCCACCTAGGATCCCAGCAGGAACAGGTCAACCAAGGAACTGGACCCTAATCTTCTGTATGGCTTCCAGCACTGCAGAGCACTGCAGAGCACTGCGTTACCACTATGTCGATGTGGCTGGGTCTATGCATATATTTATATACTTTTTAAATATAAAAAAATATTTACAAGTATATTTTAAAAATAAATCTTCAAATAGTAAGAAATAAGTATCTTAAATATATACTAAATGCACATATGTTTTCAATAAAGAACTTAAATGTAGTGGATTATTTATTTTCTTTATTCATGATAGAGCGTGTGTGCACGTACTTGAGAAAGGGAGAGGAGCACCCTCCACAGGGGCTGGTCACATGCAATCCCCTTCCTCAGACCTGCAGCCCATTGGGTCACCTGCACTCACATGGGTGCCGACATATTTCTGGCCGATTAGGCCTGGGCTTGGAGCTGTGGTCACCATATGGGATGTCTTCTCTTGAGAAGTACATTATTGCTGTGCTACAGAGACAGCCCTTACATACTGAATAGTTAATAAAGGCTACATATATATTTTAAATGAAGACCTCCGTTACTTTGCTTTATTATTAGAATAATGCCATAACTTTGCTTTGTCTTCCACTTTGATACCAATCAACCGGTCTTAACAAGTATTATAAAGACTTATTAAATTCACTCAGCGGGAACAAAATATCTGCTAGGACCTGGCTCGTTTTCCTACTAACTTGTAGCTTCTATGTGCTAACATTCTATAAACCACTGCTGTTAAAAAATTCACATTTGGGATGACCAGCTGTCTAACTGAAGGTGTAAAAATTCAATAAGAATGTACAGTTCTTTATTTTAAATTAAAATACTAATTTTATGCATTTTTATTTGTGTGAATAGACTATAATATTTATCATAAGTACTTGAAATTATAAAATCTATTTTCAGCATCTCAAAAAGAATAAAGTATTCTAATTAAACTAAAACAAACTGGGATGATTATTACTTGAAGCTTTATAATGCAATCAATACAATCAGACGGAATCCATAAGTGCTTTAGATATCTAGGATATAAGCAAATTATCAGACTACATTAGTATTTTAGGTTGCGACATTTCCATAATGACAAATGGAAATTTAAATGACCAAAAGTAATTGTATTTGGCAGTAATATATACAGACTGTTTCACATTCTTTAGCACTATAGTGACAAAAAGACACTTACTGGTGTCTTCTTAAATAGAATAATATAATTAAAACAATTTTAGTACTGTATATTTATTGAACTGTCTGTGTTCAACATCGGTCGACAACAGAAAACTCAAACTTTATAATATTCAGAAAAGCCACATCTTGTCACTATCTATTTTTCAATTTCTTCTACAGAATTAAAAAGTTAATTTAAAATCTATTTCTGTTAATAAATATAAGGGACACACACCTCTCAACCCTCAGTGGTAGAGATCAACGTTGAGGTAGAAGTTCACAAAACATAATGAGAGAAGGTAGTCAGCATGATATTCTAAATTCAGTTCCTATAGAAGACCATGAACATGCCCTGAAGGGCAATGTTCAATTAATGTGAACCCTGGATTCCAGCTAACCGCCATTGAAATAAATGTTCTATACAAGACAGCTTACAGCTGTGAAGGTGTGGCGGCCATGTATCTTCCACCCAGACTACTAAGAAGTGTTCTATTGGCTGCATAACGCCAGCGACACTCAATAAATTGGAAATGGTAACAAGTCACCATAATTAAATGGATACAGGTAATTGGAAACTGCCTTCATAAATAAACCATATGTGAAATAAAAAGAATCACTTTAGGTAACAATATTATTTAAAAACTATTATGAAAACTGCTAGTAAAGTGTAAAAAAAACTTCATGATTTCAGTATCACTTTGATTTTCTTATTCTCACCATCCATGGATACTAACTAGCAGTGGTATAAATAAAAGGCATGATTTAGCTGTTGAGAGATGTCTACATAATTAATTCACAAAATACAAACCCTTTCCAATGTGATTAAATTATTCAGATATTTACAGGAATAAAGAGATCAACCTAGTCAGGTGCTCATCTTAAAAGAGAAACAAAACAACTTCCATGGAAGGATTGGGTAAAGCTTAAACTCTGAATAAAGCCAGTAAGATGCACCATGTCTTCTAATAAATCATAAATCTATCTTTCCACATTATGTTACCAGTTACAGCAATATTGATGCCACATGGCTTTCACTTGGGACACAAATAACCATGCAAATTCATCAGTTTTATAAGGCAGGCAAGTCCAAGCAAGAAATGTAAAATTAAAATATAAGAGAGATGTAGAGACATTATCCACTACCTGCAAACACAATGAATGAATGGCCTTATATTTTTTTTAAATTTTTTTTAGGTTTTTGCCACAGAGCATGTGTGCTCTCACCAGAGAGAGATAAAGAGAAGGAAAGTAAGAAATCACCCCCCAAGGGGAATGGCCACACTGAATTCCCCTCTCCTCCAGTCTTGGGATTTGGGGCATGCCCACACATGTGAACAGCATGATTTTCAAGTCACCAGGTCTGGGGCTGGAACTGTGGTCAGCACCATGACCACTACCACCTGCTAGCCCTGAAGGTGGCTTTTTGTAGCTGTGTAAGAATCAGGCGTTCTAGGCAGGGACTAAAGCTTTAGTGCACATGACTTCTAAATCTTAGCTTTCCTACCATAAAATATTCATGCAGATATTACCGCTGGGTTAATAGATGGTTATGATCAACATTGTTCAGTCTATCAGGTAATATAGCAGGTCTTGGGCAAAAAGTGGGTAGTTGAGGACTTGTAAATCCATCAGTTAGCATACTTTGAATACAAAGGTAATTAAAACATCATCTCTGCACTTCAAAGAGCTTACATTTTATTGAACTAGGAAAGATACTTAAAATATTAACTTTCTTTTAATTGCCAGAGGTGATGTGTGCTGACCAGAGACAGAGAAAGTGAGAGGAGAGAGCAAGCAGTGTAAAATGGGGCATGGCCATGTCACAATCCCTCTCCATTTCTCCATCTTGTTGGGAATTTGGACAAGCATGCCCATGTATCTGGCATGTTTTCTAAGCCACCAGAATGGGATTCAAACCACAGTCAGCCATGTGGGATCTGGTTCCCTTAACCACTAGGCTACCAGACCAGCCCTAAATATTAACTTTAGTTCAAGACAGGAATTAGTAGACACTGTAAAATAGGTACACATAAAGTCCTCTGAAAGTCAGATGTGAGAGAGAGAACTCCACTGGGAAAAGCCTCATAGTGGAAGTACCTTCATCAACTGGTTTTTTTTTTTTTTTTTTTAGGTCTCTCTTACTTGAATTAGGACAATTATTACCCTTCATTCACTTGCTTGAATTTAATTCAGCAGAGACGAAACATCTTTTATGCATAACAGACTCATTTAGACCAGAGAGAAAACAAAGATGGATAGTGTGCAGTCCCCAAGCTCAAAAAGTTTACAACCTAACATGGATTAAAAATAGTTTATGTCTGTCCAGCATTCCCATTTTACAATACTATTTTACGTATATCATTTTACTCCTTGAGAACCATGGTTACTTAAGTCAAAAAGTTGACATTCTTTTTACTGTGATATGAAAAAAGGACTGCAACATATCTTAACTGTCTTCAGTATAGTCTTTAGCATTTTACTTCTGTGTTACTGAGAAGTGAGTTCATTGTAATTTTAATAATTATGCAAGTGGATCAAACCATTCAAATATAGCTCAAGTGAGGGTTATTCCCCGAAGCAGTTCTAGGTAAAGGAAGGAAGATGAGCAGGACGGAGGGCACCTGAGGTGGGGGTTGCCCACGGTACTACTGCTGCTGAAGGAACCTCCCCCCCTCCCCCCCACACCACACACTTAACAAAGAGCTCTGGAACTCTGTCAGAGACTTAAAGCTTATTTTAAATGCTGTGATTACATGCTGAGATTTGAAAGTCTTGATAAATGCTATAGAAAATATGTTGGAAGCATTTAAACATATATCCATGCTTATTTTTTTCCACGAATCCATTTTTATCTCCAAAACGAATTACTTCAGTTTTAGAAAAACATTCTTAGTTTTTTTAAAAAAATTATTTTATTTAACTTTGTTTACTTTAATTTTGACCAGAGAGGGACAGAAAAGCAAGCCGCAAGGTCCAGGACTTGAACCACAGTTGGCTATGTGAGAGTCCAGCATTCTTAACCACGATGCCACATGCCAGTCCCAAGCATCATTACAGTTTTCAGGGTAGCTCTACCTAGAGTTTAAGATGATAAGCTTCTTTTAACAATTTTATATATATTTTCCTTATTTATTTATTTATCTTTGGAGAGGTTTTTGCTATAGGGCCCGTGCACTCACCATAAAGACAGAGAGAGAGAGATAGAAAGCGAGAAATTACCCCTCAGGGGGGATGGCCACGCCACAATCCCTTCTCCTCCATTCTCCTCTTGGGATCTTGGGCATACATGCACACATGCCTGGCGTGAGTTTAAGCCACCTGGTCTGGGACTCGAACCACAGTCGGCTACATGGGAGTTCAGCAACATAGCCATTACGCTAACTGCTGGTCCCTATTTCCTTAATTCTTCAAAGTTTTTTTTTTTTTTTTCTAATGCAAAGATATAAAACAACTAGTTGGGCTGATGAGTGCAGTAGTTTATTTTTAATTGTGTCCTCTCTCTTTCTGTCTCTCTCTAATTGCCGGAAGGTGTGTCCACTCACTGGAGAGACAGAAAGACAGGGAGTATGGTAATCCCTTCTCCTCCATTTTTCTACCCTGTCAGGATTTGGGGCATGCATGTGAACACACCAGTTTTGTTTTTCAAGCCACAGGGGCCAGGATTTGAACTGTGGTCAACCATGTGGAATCCAGCTCCCTACACACAGTGCTTAAGCACTGCACTACAGGGCCAGCTGATGTAGAATAATTTAAAAGGCAGTGAATAAAATAATCCACTTCATTTTGGATGAATTTTCATTCCTCTCTTTCAGATTCCCTGTAAAGTAGTTGGATGCATGCTCAAATTACAGTCTGAGTTTAAATGGGAACAATGTCAAAGCAGGATTTTGAAAACAACAAAGTTAATAAAACAGCATCAAAGAAAAAACAATAAAATCCAACTTGCGAATGTTTAATTCAGATCTACTCGGTGCATATGTTTCCACTCTTGGCCGAAGTCAGGATCTTCTTCAACTTTCTTTTCACTTTCCTGTGTATGCACATCAGCTGACGACCAACCCCACATTGAAGAGATACGAAGTTCAAGCCCCACCTATCTTTCTTTCTCTCCCCAAACTGAATTCAGTTCACATATTCTATCCACCTACACCTATTTCTGGGCACATTCCCAGTCATTTGAGGGGACTTCAAAATGAGCAAGACTCCACAGAAACGAGAAAGAAGGGTGTGGCAGAACTCATTTGCTCATTCATTTAATAAGTGTCTATTAACTACATGCCTGACAGTTTAGGTTTTCGGGAACACAGACAACGGCACTCCAACGTGTGGGACCTGCAGGATGAGGCAGCCCAGTAAGGGTGGATGAGGGGACCAGGAAGGCCGCAGAGTGCAGTACACGAGGGTAGGGAGTCTGCGCCAACACTGGTTGGTTTCAGTCTTTCTCAGCCCCCTCACACATGCAAAGTCCCTACTCTCCTCTTTACTTCTCACACCCATCATCCCTTGGGAAAAGCTCTTTCTCATACTTTCCACAAGTCTACTAGACACCTGAGAAACCTTTGCAGCGATGCTTACTACACATCTGCATTAAGGAACAGAAAAAAACTAGTTTTTAAAAAACAGGGTCTCACGATGTCATGATCCTCCTGCCTCAGCCTCCTGAACAGCTGGGACTATAGGCATCATGCCACCAGGCCCAGCTTTTAGAGTGGGCTGGAAGTCAAACCTGGGCCTTCCTTGTGGCCCCAGCCTAATGAGGAGCAGCATCAACCCTTGCACGTGATCATAGGTGGGCCAGAAAAACATTGTTTTAAAAATTATCATCAAAGAATATTGGAGTATTAAATAGTAATGCTCAATATACCTACATATACTTAAATAGCGTGTTGAAAGGGCTCTCCAGGAAGGTAGGAATGAGAAATCTACAGTATTAAGGAACAAAGAAAACCATTCTGAGGCCTGTCCATGTGGTGGACTTCACTTTGAAAACCTAGAATTTTCATCATTTCCACAAAAACTCCACCAGCCTCATCAGAGTGCTTTGGCTAAGCATTCTCAGATAAGGCAAACTGGAACAATATTATTCAGTTATTTATAACAACACTTGTATGGCTTCCTACTATTAAATTTTTTTTTTTTTCATTTACAGTGTACAGTTGGAGACAATCCTGTATTGTAGAGGTTAAGCATTGCACAGAGGACGCCAGATCCCACATGGGTCCCAAAGATAGAGCCTCAGCCCTTTGCTTATATGCCCAGGATCCTGATAGGATAGAGACTTAGAGAAACAGAAGATTGTGGTGTGAGTAGGTCCCACTGGGAAGGGCCTTTTCTGTCTCTGTTTCTCTCATGCATGCACACATGCCCTCTGACAATAAAATGGAAAAAAAATGTATGATGGGGTTTGTGAGTTCATGTGAGAAGCTAAGAGCTATTTAAAAATGGCTCTCACAGAAAATGAATTCAAGCCAGCCGGTAATGTGGTGGTTAAGATGGCTGGATCCCACATGGCTGACTGTGTGCGTGAGATTTGGAGCCTTTAAAAACATGATGGGCTGGGACCAGCAGATGACTTAATGGCTACATTGTTGTACTCCCATGTAGTCGACCGCAGTTCGAGTCCCAGACTCGGTGGCTTAAACTCACACCAGGCACATGTGCATGCGTGCACAAGATTCTGAGAGGAGAATGGAGGAGAAGGGATTGTGGCGTGGCCATTCCCCCTGGGGGGGGGGGTGATTTCTCGCTTTCTGTCTCTCTGTCTCTGTCTTTCTGGTGAGTGCACTTGCGCTATAGCAAAAACCTCTCAAACAAACAAACAAACAAAACAAAAAAAACCATGATGGTCGTATGTGTGCATGCTCAAAATCTCAAGAGCAGAATGTAAGGGGACAAACTGTGGTATGGCCATCCCTTCTGGGGAGGTGCTTTCTCACTTTCTCTTTCTCTTTCTCTCCCTCTGGCAAGCGCATGCACCCCATAGCATAATTAGAAAAAAGTAAATTCTGGTTTTTCCAACATTCATTTTAAAAGATTATTTATCTAATTTTATTTAATTATTATTATTCTTCAGTTTGACCAGGGAGAGACACAGAAGGAGAATGAGAAAGCAAGCTGCCAAGCCTGGGACTTGAACTACAGTCAGTTGGCCATGTGGGAGTCCTGGGACTTGAACTACAGTCAGTTGGCCATGTGGGAGTCCAACATCCCAACCAGCATGCCACCTGCCATCTCCTCTAACATTTATTTTAAAACAGATATTTGGGACACAAACTATAAGTTGGGGTGTGTCTCTATTGTTGCATACACAGCAGTATGTAAAATTTATACTCAAAAGGCAAGCCAAGTCACATTCAAGTTTTGTCTTTTAGGATACAGCTCAAGTGTTTTCTCCTCTGTGAAGTAGTTTCAGAATCCTCATGCAGTAGACGGGGCCTTTTATTTCCTGTGTTACTGAGAATGTAGAAGCAGCATGCAAGGAAAATCAAGGAGAATGTCATCCAACACGTGGAAATTCCTATACTAAGTAACTGAAGTAATGTTCTATAATAGAAGAAAAGCATTTTTTGAATCTCCTGCATAATATTCCAGCTCAGTTTATAGATGGCAGAATATTATACAAGGGAGTCTTCAAAAAAAGTACACGGAAAATGTATATTATAACAAAACTATGCATAGATTTCAAGATTTTTTGCACCAAAATATACTAGCAATTTAACTCCCTCTTCCAAAGACTTAAAAGATGCCCTGTATAATAGTTATCCTAAGAGAGTGCAATAATTTGGAAACTAGATTGATATAATTAATTATACACATTGGGAAGTTGCTCTAAAAGAGAAAAAAAAAACCCTTCTCATTGCAGATATTATGAAGATGAAAGCTAATGGCTTCAAGGTGTTCAGCTGCACATACATTTGCTCACTTAGGAACAAGTCCAAATATTTGAGATTTTGTTTTGCTGGGGGAATGAATTCAGTAGTGGTCATCAAAAAATAAACCCCAGCCTTTTTTTTCTTTAAAAACAGAACCCTCGCCTGGGGTACTGTAACAAACATGAATATTTTATTCATGCAACTTGATAAAGTTCTGTAGACAATTCTGTAGTAAGATTTCTTAAACCCTATAGATCTTACAGTTTTATGAAATGCTTTCTGCAAACAGGGAAGAGTATAAATTTCTTTTGTGTAATGGAAATATGTTGCATTTGTATGGTCAATTAAACATTTTAATAATGACTAGAAAATACCAATGAAATGCTGTGTTCTGCAGGAAAGGAAGAAGGGCAATAGTTTTTACATAATGAAAATAAATTGCATTGCATAGTAGGTTCAATTTTCTAATGATGGGACGTGCCAATGAAATGAATGAAGTACCTTCTAATTTGCTTCCTCAACTTGTAGGGTGAGAAAAAGTACAATCCTACCACTCCTTCTTTTCTTTTTCTCTCCCCTATCTTCCAGAGGGCAGATGTACCTGCCAGAGAGAGACAGAGAGAGAGGGAGAGGGAAAGGAAGAGGAGAAAGTATTCCCCAATGGAGTGTGGTCACTCTGTGATCCCTTCTCATCTCTTCATCCTGTTGGGATTTTTGGGATACATGCACCTGCATCTGGAATTTTTTTTTTTTTTTAAGTTGTCTTTGCTATAGGGAGCATACATTCACCAGAGACACAAAGAGAGAGAAAGAGAAAACGAGAAATCATCCCCCCAGACAGGATGGATAGTCTGTAATCTCTTCTCCTGCATTCTCTTCTTGGGATTTCTGGGCAAGCACACACGTGTGCTGGTATTAGTTTCAAGCCACCATGTACAAGACTCAAACTGCAGTCAGCCACGCAGATGTCCAGTGCCCCAACCACTACACCATCCACTGGACCCCACTTGGCATGTTTTTCAAGCCTTCAGGGCTGAGATTTGAACCTCTCTGTTCACGAAGTGAAATCCAGCTCCCTTAACTAGTAGGCATGGGTCTGCCCAATCCCGCCACTTCTAATATGGACAGATGGATAAGTGAATACAAGTATGACTTGGTAGGTTTCTTTTTTCTTTTCTTATTTCAGGGTAAGGGAGGTCTTTGGCACCTTGCCCCTGCTTACCAGGAAACTGAACCTGCCAAT
>NW_006205007.1:2994284-3024269 GCF_000334495.1 Tupaia belangeri chinensis
CCTTAACATTTTCCCCACTGAGAACCACAGAACCAAATAAAGCGTGTTTGGTTTGTTGTTGTTGTTTTGTTTTTAGAACTACTTTTTTCCCTCTTTAAAAAATGTCACATTCCAAGCATACCTCTCAAACAGTCTTAGGTCAGGTCTGTGTGCCAACTGCTAGGTCAGTCAGGCTCAGTCAGCAGGTGGCCTGCTCATCCGAGCCCTGCAGCCAGGCTCTGGAAGCTTCTACTGCACCACGTGCGTGACATTAAGATGATCCACAGCAATCCTGCAAGACTACATTTTAAGTAGAGCTTCCAATTTGCTGTGGTTGGCATGACCTAATTTTGGCTCAAAAGGTATGTTTTTTATTTTCCCCCCTCCTCTCTGGGTTTCACTGACTACACATTGAAGAAAAAAAATTACGTTCTTAAAGAGATTCTTACTTTCCTCTGCTTAAGGAAATTTAGGGAATTTAACAACTGTTGGCCTCTGGCTAATACCCAAACTAAAGTCTTTTTCTAGCTTCGCCTACATCTTGACCCCTCATGCCAAATACTTAGGCAGTCTATTTATAAAGTTCATCACTTCCCCCGTTACTTCATCTTTAGAAATGCCAATAATTTAGAAAGTGGAATGATGCAGCTGGTCTCATAAACTGGGAAAGACAGGTTCTCTGGAAGAGATCATTTCTGTTACAACTTAAATCAACTTATTTTCTTCTCGATTCTATAGTTAGGAGAAAAGTAATATGAACATTCCACGTTTACTTTGCATTGGTTTTCATAGATGCTTCAAAGTTTTAGAGATTTTTAATATCTGTTAACAGTAGTTCGTAATCTGACTATGGTGGACTTGCTTTGGACACTTAAAAACGAACAGACACGGATACCTAGACCTAGACAGACTAATGAAATAAAAATTGTTGGTGCTGATTCCTGGACACTGCCATTGTTCCTCAACAGAAGCCAGACCTGAAATTCACTGTATTAAACTCTTTTGGAAATATAACACCCAATACAGATATCTTATTGCATTATTTCGCTTGGATGTAGCATGCTCTTGAAAATGACTATCTAGTCATTTCTGAGCTGATTCACCTAAAAAGCCTCTGCAATAGTAGCTACTGCCTGATATGAGAGAGAATTCATAACTTCACTGATTCTCAACAGATTTATAAATTACAATCCTAGAAAGCTCTGCCTCTCTAGGCTAAGACGGTCCTAGTGAATATATCCTTTTTCAGCAGAACCGGTATTGGGGGCTTCCTAGAGTTTAAAAAAAATAAATTGTTTTCACCTGAATTGGATTGAATCTTTGGAGAGTTTCCAGTTGTATTAAAAATATATATGAAGTTCAACTTATGATATTTACTGACTTGTAAATCTCCAATAATACACTAATTGAATTCAATGCTGTGCAGTTAATTTACTTGAGGTGATAATTTTCTAATTGCATGCATGATGTTAATGTATTACCTAAGATCAAATTCACTGCATTTTATGACTTTCAAAAAAGTCATCTCATTAGATCAAAGTTCTCAGTCTTTCATAATTAACTCTAGTCACTGGGAAATGATATTATTGAGTAGTACAGTCCGGTTCCCCCACCACCTTCCAAGCATCCACGTGGGATTACTGCAGGAAGGATCTGGATTGTGGAGACAACAGCTAGCTGCTGGAAACAAAAGGCTGTTTAGACTTGGAATTTTGTTCCCTCATGTAACAGATCATCTAACCCTTTGTACGTCACAATGGATGTGGTTCATTTTATGGCAAGGCTTCCTAGGAAATAAATAGAACATTTTCCCATATAACTAGTGAAATAATACTGTTATTTCCTTGTCATTTCTGTCTCCTGTCACATGCGTATGTATATATTTGCGATATCTTCAAAAAGTACATGGAAAATAAACATTATGAAAAAAATCTATGCATTGGGCCAGCAGGTGGCATGGTAGTTAAAGTGCTGGAACCTACATGGCCCACTCTGCAGTTGGAATCCCTATCTGGAAGATTGAAAAACACACTGGGTGCATGTGTATGGATGCCCAAAATCCTGACAGAAGAATGGAAGAGAAGAGATAACAACATGGCCTTCCCCCATGAGGGAGGTGATTTCTCACTTTCTCTCTCTCTCTCTGTCTCTCTCTGGTAAGCAAATGCACCCTATGGGGGAAAAAAATTTAAAAAAAAAGTGTTGATTTAAAAATTTTTTGAACCAAAATAATCAGTTTAGTGAACTTCTTGAAGTTCCTTTATACAAGCATGCACACACACACACACACACACACACACACATATGTTCTATACATTTGTTGGCAACAGAAGAGACAAGCTCTGTTTCTCGATGGTTTGCTATGTTTTATAAATTTATTCATTTTTATTTTGAATACCTTTAATAAAGTTCCTCTAACATACACAAGATTTTTTTCCCTAAGGATACATCACTCGAGTCCTTTTATTTATTCATTCTTGCTGTTTTAGAACAAGAAGGAAGAAAATGTAGAAATGCCATTACATTTTTTTAAAAAATTACCTTTGTAAAAGGTAAAAATGGGTTTTTACCATACAAAGTACCCTTGGCTATCTCCCTGATGGTGCTCTTCTCTCTCATTCATGACTTGTCAAAGCGGTGGACTGCAGGGGAGGGCCTGGATCAGGCCATCCTTCCTTTCAGCTGTGCCGAGGAAATAGCGTATGAATGGACATGGAGGAGGACAGTCCTCCGAGTCACCCCACGATCCAGAGCATTGAGCGTGTGGCATACCAGAGAACAGAAAGGGGATTAGTTCTGTGCTTCCTACTTCAAGTACCATCTTCACAGCTCCATTAGCTGCCCCCAATTTCAACAGAACCCGAAGTCCTGACAAGGTCTGGGAAACTTTTCTGAAGGCAGAAGCAGAGCTGTGAGTATGGCAGGCCATATTTAAAACAAAGTATGAAAACCTGTTATCCTTTCCAAAGCACCCTTTCCAGAATACTGCTAGGATTAAAAATAATAAGAAGCGGTATTTATTGATTCCATAAGTGTGTGTATGTGTGAAAGAGAGAGAGAGACAGAGGAGAGAGAGGAGAGAAAATCCTCAATAGACTGGATACTGTGACACCCGCCCCCCCGCCCCAGCTTCAGTCAGCCTAGATCTCGGGCATGCACGTGTTTGGTGTACTCAGGGAGGTCTCTGGACACAAACATGGAACTTTCCAGGAGAGTCAGTCTGTCAAAGTATCCCATTTTACCACTGCACCAACATCCAGCCCCAGTACTGCCAGGATTTACCTCATAATTTAAGATTGACTTGAGATGTCCTTTTCTCTACAAAAGACTGTGCTGTCTAGTCACCTCACGAAAGAGTGGACCATCACTCAAGGATTCACTTCCCCTTCAACATCCCTTTAGTATCATACTTATTACATTATGCTGAGGATTGGGCTTGTCACGGTGGTATCTCTCATCAGACTGAATTCCTCAGGTCGAAATCCCCATCTTTCACCCTAGTACCCCTATTGCCTAGCAAGCCACCCCCATTAAACACTTGACAAATGAGCCGCTGATGAGTAAGTTCATGGTCGATGTCCAAGAGGAAGTGCCGAGGAATCGCAACAGATATTTGATGGGCAGAGCCCAAAGAAGTTTCAGGTTTTATGCTTATTTGTTTCTGTAGTTTGCAGAATACGAGGAGCTGTATATCCTAGTTGGAGATGAATTATTTTGAAATACACGTGATGATTAAGTAGAGTCATTACAGTTGCAGGACTCCAGGACTGACTCTTCCTGCCTCACTTAAACTTTGCAATCACTGGCCAGCCCCTTCCGGAGGCGACCACCACTATACTCTCTACTTCCAAGTTCTACTCTTTCAGAGTTCTCATATATGTGGGATCAAATGATATTCATCTCTCTGTGCCTGGCTGATTTCACTTAACATGATGTCCTTTAGACACATCCGTGTTGCAAATGACATAATTTCCTGTCCTTTTTTAAATTTATTTTTGTGGCTGAATAGTGTTCCATTGGATATGAAACGTTTTCACAACAAAGAAATAATAAATATTGGCTTGATTTGATTATTTTACAATGTATACATGGATCAAATCAATATATTGTACCCATTAAATATACACACATGGATGACCACACTGCAATCCCTTCTCCTCCATTCTCCTCTCAGGATTTTCGGCACACACACACACAACCAGATTGAGTTTCAAGCCACCAAGCCTGGGACTCAAACTGTGGTCAGCCAAGTGGGAGTCCAGTGACATAACCATTATGCCATCTATTGATCCCACTTTATGGAATCTTAAGAGTTGGAAAGGTCCAAAGAGGAAGCTTGGACAATTCTAGTCAAAATCACATTAGGAAGTAGACATAACTGGCCTCAATGGCTTGGTTACAAAATAAAAAATGAACACTGAGCATTACCAGGCACCTTAATACTGCATGAAGTACACAAAACTCCCCACTGTTGGGCACTACGAAGTGACATGGAGGCCTTCTGTCACTGTAACCAATTAATTCCAACTAACACATTGAATTCCCAAGTCTCCTAGTCACATTTCTAATAAAAGCATTTTTAAATCCAGAGAACATAGATTATTTTGGTGTTTGCCTGGAAATCCAAACAAGCATTTTATTCTCTTCAACAGGGACACAAAGCGGAACCAAATGCAGTTACTAATACGAACTATGGAAATTTGGCAAGGAATCTATGACATTAAAGCATGGTAGCTATTAATTTTGAAGTCCCAAGCTTATACGTTTGGTAATTCAGAAATATCTGCGTCTCATTTGACCTCTGGCCAGCCTTGCTGTCCTCACTTTTAATCAAGAGCAAGGCAATGCTTTATGAAAAACAAGGCAACTGTTTATTAGAGAAAAGAAAGTTCATATTGTTTCTCAGAGTAAAATTCTAAAAGTTACCCTTTTCCCTTTTCAAAGGTTTTTTACTGAACCCAGGAATATTCAGTTAAAAACTAAAAGCCATGTGTTTGATGAATAAACTTGATATATTTCCTGATCTCCAAGTGTAATGCGACTTGTTCTCATAACTCATCAGTAATTATTTCATATTTGTTTCTGGATTTAAGGTGTTGTATTTTTTAAATTTAATTTTAATTTTTATATTTTTGCCATACGGCACATGCTCTCACCAGAGAGAGAGACAGACAGAAAGAGAGAAAGTGAGAAATCATCCACCGACCCAAGAGAAGATGAGCACCCTGCAATCCGCTCTTCTTATTCTCCTCTCTAGATTTCGGGCACGCACTCATACATGCCTGGTATGCTTTTTAAGCTGCTACAACTCCAACTGCTCAGTTAGACATGTGGGATTCAGCACCTTCATTACCACATCACCCATTGGCTTGTAGTTTTTAAAACTTTAACGTTTTTTTAATTTATTTTTTTTTTCATTAGAGACAGACAGAAAGAGACCCTTAGGGACTTCACATTACAATACGCCCCAGCCTCAGTCAGCCTGGATCACGGGCATGTGAGAACGTGGTATATTCAGTGAGGTCTCTGGGTGTGAACCTAGAACCTTTCCATGTGGATCAGCATCACTGAGCTTTGCAGTACAATGGTGCCCCTGCCTAGCCCCTGTTTTAAACTACAAAGAGGAAATTAAAAGGTGTGTTTAAATTTGATGTCTCCATAATATCCATTTGCACTCATTAAATGAACTCCTGAAATCCACTTAATTTCCATATATTGACACTGTTATATGGCTCATAATTTTATATCAAAACTGTGGAAGTTAGGATGATTAGTAAAGGGAAATGTGCAACATTCAAAACAGCGCAAGAAGCAGGAGCAGAGTGAAGATCACTAGGTTGTGACGCCATAAATGGGATGTGCACATTCGCGCTAAAACCATAACTGACAAAAGATCTATTTTCACAATAACACCCTACTTATAAAAAGATCTATGGAATCATTGATAAAAGTGATTTCTCCCTCTGGGTTAAGAATATGGAACTATATCACAGACCAAGAGTTAATTCACTTCTCTTTAAAAGCCAAGCTAATGTATTTATACAACATAGTCATAATGTCATTACAAAGATACTTTTCCCCAAAATGCCATGTAAAATTGAGATGCAGTAGTTTTTTGTTGTTGTTGTTGTGTTTGTTTTTTTCTTTTCTAATGAAGGAGAGGCTATATGTGAGATTTCAGCATCGCGGGCAAGAGTGTGGACCCTGGAGACGTGACCACCTGGGTTGAAGATCGAGCTCTGCCACTAACTGGGTAACTTTAAGCAAGTTACTTTATCAATTTTTGCCTTAGCTTGTTCATCTGTAAAATGGGAATAATCACAGTACCTATCTCATTAGATTTTGAGGTATAAATAAGTTAATGCTTATAAAGCCTCGGGCCCTTAGAACACTGTCCAAGTATACAGGAAGCTCTCAAAAAATGTTAGCTGTGATTTTTATTAAAAGGTTTTCAAAAATAATTTTTTTTCTACTTTTGCTATACGGCACGTGTGCTAATTGGGGAGAGGGAGATGGAAAGAGAGAGGAGAGTGAGAAAGTATCCTCCCGGGGGCATGATCATGTCAATCTCTTCTCTCAGGGTTTTAGGAACATGTGCACAAATGCCCAGCGCGTTTCTCAAGGTATTGGGCTGAGACTTGAACTGCACAGTTGGCCATGTGGGAGTCAGCCATCTTAAACCAAGCCACCTGGATGTTCCTGTTTTTAAATTTTGTATTTTGATATATATACTTTTTAATTGTCAGAGGGTACCTGTGAGACAACGAGAGAGCACGTGTAAGAAAGCAACCCTTAACCGGATATGGTCATACTACACTCCCTTTTCCTCTATTTCTTCATGCCATAAGGATCTGGGACATGCGCACACATGCCTGGAGTGTTTTTCGAGTTGCCAGGCCTGGTGTTCAAACTGTTGGTCAGCCACATGGGATCTGGATCCCTTACCTGCTAGACCAGCCCAGCTGTGTTTTGTATCTAAGAATAATTATAACTAATAATACTTTCAAATTAACAACATAAGCTTTTCTGACATATCATAGAACTTACTAGAATTATTACAGATATCTTCAGTAGTGACACTGGAAGAAAGTGAGAGCGGAATTCCTAAGTTACAGTTGAAAGTATCAATTATATTTATAGATCAGTCTTACTACCAACCAGCAAGCCGGAAAGAATTGAAAACCAACTGGTCAACATATGTTGATGCAGATGGAAAAATGATACAACTGTCTTTAAATTCCCTGAAGAAAGCTGAGTGGAGAGCCTTCTGGTCACTGTAGTCCAACCTATCATTACGCGTGCAGTGAGATTCTTTGATGGGTTTCTTAGTCTATGAATAATACATATTTTGGGGACAGCTTCACAAAAATAATCTGTCTGCTCCTAAAAGACCTATGACTAAGCAAATATAATGGAAGAATTACCTCCCAACCACAAAGGACGGTTGGTGCCTCCCAATCCACTATGTTGGAAATCAAGGCAAGGGCAAAATTCTGACAAATATTTTTTGGGATAAAATCGCTCCAGAGTTCATATCCTGGAGAACCAGGAAAATTTCAAAACTGTTCATTTTTAATTTTTTAAAAACAAAGGGTGGGGGGGAGGATCTGATTATTTCCTTATAAGGCATTATTGAATGTAAAAGCCTATCCTTCTAGAGGGTCAATATTTACAACTGTTACACAAGGCAAACATATTTACAAATATTCAAGTTCTGTGAATCCTGCTAAAAAGAGCAAGCTTCCCCACTCCAAACCTCAATGAAATTCAGGATTATATTTATACTTTTGAGTGATAAACAGAGAATTTTGAAGGTTAGTAATTCAGGATAAGTATAACTAGGGTTGCCTATGGAGTTCTGTCCTAAATTATCTTATATATATATATGTTATTTGAATTGTAACAAGATTAAAGATTCTGTTTATTCTTCAAACCTGTGTGATCTCCTCCTCTCATACTGGCAGTGGTTAATGAAGCTAAATCTACCCTCTTGTAACATGCTACAATTCTCCCCTCCCCACCTCTGATGACTTTGAAGGGAACAGGGAGAGTTTTTGACATCCCTTGGGATTCCACCTGAACACAAACCATTCATCATTTGTGATTTTTGCCTTTCATGCCAACAACAAATATGCAGGATGATTAAGCAATTCAAATACCTAAAGATTAGTTAAAAACTAAAGTTATCTGACACATAAAATCATGGATAAAGTAAAATGCCGGCAGGAAAAACTAAATTCCAGAACTATCTTCATGACTCATCTTAAATACATGTGCTATGTGCAAATAACCAAAATCATACAAACAACTTAGGCATGTATACACTATAGTACTGGAAGTATAGTGAACAAGAGTCCCCCTTGTTTAGGAATTAAGAAAATATACTATCATATTTACCAGATACGACTCTACAAACATATTTCAGTAATTTATATGATGTGACAACAGTGCCAATGAGTTCCAACTGTAAATTATTTTCTTCCGAAAGTGTGCAAGGTTGTTTCAAAATGGTCTTGGTTTATATTGCTTTAGTAGTCTGTGTGTGACATTACATACATTTCATAACCAAAAAAATTTCTGACATACATGATCCCATTCTAATCTATTTCATAAATTTTCTTTATGTAGAGGTCTAAAATGGGTTTACACATGTATAAATTAATGCGTAATTTGTGTAAGTTACCATTCCATAACACAGTTTCTTAATCTGCATTTTTTAGTTTATGTGAATTATAACTTTGATTTAAAAAAAGTTTAATTTTCCTGAGCTTTGAGCCGTTCCTCAAGTCAAAAATTATTTCGAAAACCTAAAATGAGCATGTAACTGCTAGCACTTTCTAAAGCTTTCCGATTCAGGAAGATATTTAAATACCGTGAGATGTACACAAACTATACATCTGTCCATTATCTATTTGCCTGTGGATATGTATGTGGTATATAAGAGGATTTGAAACAAGTCTGTGGAAAAACTGGAATTAATGTATGAGTTTACATCAGTGTAAACATTTTTGAAATCCATGCACAGTTTTATCAAAATCCACATTTTCTATGACCTTTTTGAAGGCCCCCTTTCACTTACTACACATACTTGAAACTTCAGGTTCTGCTAACTTGGTAAGCTCATTAATTCAGGAACGAATGCAGGCTCCTCTGCCCAACTTCCTTTTTGTCTATATAAAACCAGAGAAAGTAAACAACAAAAAACCTGAAATTTGTATTATTATGAGTAGTCGATAAGAATAAACTTTAATGAACAAAAATTAAGTTCAGAAATATTTACTTATTAGGCTTTTAAAACATGACCGTCTAAAAGAAATAACATCTTGGGGAAAGTACAGTTCGCAAGTGTCTCTACGCAGAGTAAGAATCTACTTGATAGTTCAGTTACTTTTGTTTTAATTTAGTGGTGTCAAAGACTTAACGAAAGGAATATTATTTATCAAGTCAATCACTGATACTTATGACTACAATAATAAATAATCTATCAAAAATATCTTTAAAATAAAGCTTTGATTTGGATAGGAAAAGAGATGTGCTTTTAGGATGAGGATAGATATCTATTTAAAAATTATGCAGTAAATTTCACAATTGGAAACTTAATGATTTTACTGAAAAAATGGGTGGTTTATTTGAAACATTACTATAAAACTCCACTCTTAAATTGAAATATATCTCTTTATTGAAGATGTCTGTAAACTTGATTTTTTTAAAATTTTTAATGGAAAGTAAGTAAGTAGTCATTTGGGTTAAAGCTTCTGGCCTATGAATATTATAAAAGTTTCTTAGAAATCTCTTAAGGATTGAGTACAATAAAACTAGGGCAACGCATATATTCTCAGTTACTCTTTAAAAAAAAAAAACCTGTAAAAGTGACTATAGTGGCATGTTCTGACACATTCTTTTCATAAACCAAACCCTGTTAGTGACAGTAGAACAGATTGTGTGCATCTGCTGGGAACGAGCCAGATGACAGTGGAAAAACGCACATGGATACCTTGGCACAGCAAATAAAAAATGGAGAAAAAAAGACCTGGAAGAGAAAGTGCTCAACTTTAATTGAAACATTCTTTCCAACATGATGAGCATCATCCAACCACCTCTTGTAGTCTGTCAATTTTATATAGAAGAACGTGTTTTAAAAGGGTCCTTTGTAAATTAGAGCCGTTTTGTCCTCTTACAACACCGCATATCAACTTGGGTTTGAATCATTTCTTCAAATTATGCAAATATGCTATGAGTCAGGGCACTAAATGAGGCCAAACAATTTCTCCTTAGTCTGATACAAGGGCACTAAACTTTGAAATAACCTTTAAAGTTCAAGTCTAATTCTAAATACCTGGGCGAAGTTTTTGCATTATGTTGAGTATTTTATTGCCAAGTACCAAAGATGCCACAATTCAAATATTCTGCAAATGTGACTATTGTAAACGTTGTTTGCACTCTATCGTGCTATATTATTTTATTTTATGCTGATCAACCACAGTATTGTTTAAACAGTTGGCTCAACAGCAGTTGAAAGGTCCATACATAAAAGCAAATGTGCTTCTATAAATCATATCAGGAAGTTCTCTTCGATGCTCTGATTACAATGAAAATTTATTCTATACAGTATACAATGCAAATTTTAAACTGGAGATGAAGTTGTCTAATAGATTAGTAGTCTGACTGAAGCAGCTGCAGTGAAAAAAAAAAATTCTGGTGATTAACAGCCATTTTCCAGTAATCATAACCCTGGAAAAGGCTACTAAGTAGGGGGAGGGGGTTGCAGATGGGAATAATTCTCTAAGCCCATGTGCCTTAGAGGGCTCCATCATCTTCATGCAGACTTATTATTATTATTATTATTTTTAAATTAAAGCTTTTAGAGGCATCCTTGATTGCAGTGTTGGGAGCTGTCCATGCTGTTTTACCACAGGGAAGTCCACTCTGCAAGTATTCCTTGCACTGAGCACTCTTTACCCAGGCATTAAAACAGGGTTAGAGAAGAAAGCGAAAATGTAAGGTGCATGCTGGAGCGGTTACTCAAAAGCATGAGAACAATTTCCAGTGGCTGCAACGCCCCCGGCTGTATAAACTGAGCAGGCCTCTTCAACACTATCATCTAAAATACAATTTTGGTGGGGGGGAATGAATCTAAAAGCTGAATGAAGAGTGGTGAGCAGTCTCGGACACCAGACATATTCCCATTTTCATCCATCTATTACCTAAATTTGTTTATTCATGTCACTAAAAGGTGTAATCATCAGGTCAAATTCTGCATTTTCTGTATATTATGTTTCTTCCATCGTGAACAAAAATACCCAAATTAAGATAAATTTGTTTGTTCACCATCTCAAAATTGATAAACTTTGGTTATAATGAACAATCCCTCAAGTCAGGAGAAAAGAAATAGGACAACAGGCATACCATTTACTTGACTTATCCTTTAGCTATTCAAGTTGAAAAGGTACTTTCTCTTTAGGAGTAAGTGCAATTCATTCACGTAGTCTCTAAGTACCTATGAATAGCTACTGTACACAAGAGTGCTTATGAAGGAATATAAAAATCAGATAAATAATACCCATTCTTCATAAGTTACTTCTATCTCCACATACAATGAAATCGTATACTAAGAAAAATAAATGAGGAATGTTATTCTATCTTTCAGAAGTGGGCAATACTAGTGCTAAGAAGAATCTTTAGAATTCTCGGTGAACATATTTTCACCATTAAAACCACTTAGTAACTCAATGTAGATCAAGCACTGCCTCCAAATTGAACTTTTTATTAAAATTAAGCAATAATCTTTCTGGAATTCAAAATTTTCAATAAATGGCTTTTAAAACTCATGGATGGAATGATTTTGTCTTTAATCTCTTTTCTGGCTCTAAAAAGAATACCTTTAATAACATCTGACTGTAAAGGTTTTGATTTTCTTGGAGAAGGAAGTATATCGTACTTAGTAATCATTAGACTTGACCTAATATAGTATTAGAATTAAGAGACATGCCCTGAAAGCAACTCAATTTTAGTGGTTTGAAAGTATTATTTAAAAAAATTCAAAATAATTATCCCACTCAGCATTTCTAAGTGAACATCATTAGCAGGAAGATAAAATGATCAAAAGATAGTGTGGTGCTATGATAATTCAATAATAATGACTGATCACTTACTACGCCATTAGACGTCTTATCCTGTTTCATCTTTCCAAAAACTCTAAGAGGTGGGTGCTATTACCATCCCCATTTTACAGACGCTTGAACTGAGGCTTTCTGGCGGTTAAACAGTCTGCCTAAAGCCACTAACCTCCCCAATGGGAGGCTGTCTTTTGACCCCAATTGTGTTCCTTGTTTTTAATCATTACACTCTATCACTAATGGCACACTTGTCTGATAGTACATTTATGTATAATAAGAGAAATGAAATGAAGTATAGCAGTGGAGTCTTCAAACTTTTTGGTTTTGTTCTCTCTCTTGAGTTCATCTTCACCATCTCACACTTTGCGTATTTCACTCTCGAGGCTCTTCCCCACCTGGACTACCTGCTCCCGGTCCTCTCCGCACACATCCATTGGAAGTTTGGCCCAACAAGTCATAGAGCACCAAGAAAGCCAGTTTGATGCAACTCGTACAATAACTACTACCAGTCAAGTTTTCTGAATACTGTGCATTTTCGCTGCGGATACAGCATCGTTGTCTCTAAAGTCAGCAGTGCCCTAAAAAGACATTACCCTGTAACCTTTATTATGTCAAAATCAGTGGCTGGAGGTCTCTTTAGACATGGCATTGGGCTGTGATGAACCACATCAATCTCTCAAGCATAAGGAGGTAAGCTAGCACCTGAAATGGTTCTGTGATCTTACTGTGTAGTCCAAACAAGTTAAAAGTGCACATCTGTTCACAATACCACATATTTTGGAGCAAGAAGGGAGTTAAGAGAAAATCCAAAAGCAATACAAATTGAAAAAAAAAAAAAAAGAAAGGGTAGAGTTAACTTTCCAAAAACTCTAAGAGGTGGGTGCTATTACCATCCCCATTTTACAGACGCTTGAACTGAGGCTTTCTGGCGGTTAAACAGTCTGCCTAAAGCCACTAACCTCCCCAATGGGAGGCTGTCTTTTGACCCCAATTGTGTTCCTTGTTTTTAATCATTACACTCTATCACTAATGGCACACTTGTCTGATAGTACATTTATGTATAATAAGAGAAATGAAATGAAGTATAGCAGTGGAGTCTTCAAACTTTTTGGTTTTGTTCTCTCTCTTGAGTTCATCTTCACCATCTCACACTTTGCGTATTTCACTCTCGAGGCTCTTCCCCACCTGGACTACCTGCTCCCGGTCCTCTCCGCACACATCCATTGGAAGTTTGGCCCAACAAGTCATAGAGCACCAAGAAAGCCAGTTTGATGCAACTCGTACAATAACTACTACCAGTCAAGTTTTCTGAATACTGTGCATTTTCGCTGCGGATACAGCATCGTTGTCTCTAAAGTCAGCAGTGCCCTAAAAAGACATTACCCTGTAACCTTTATTATGTCAAAATCAGTGGCTGGAGGTCTCTTTAGACATGGCATTGGGCTGTGATGAACCACATCAATCTCTCAAGCATAAGGAGGTAAGCTAGCACCTGAAATGGTTCTGTGATCTTACTGTGTAGTCCAAACAAGTTAAAAGTGCACATCTGTTCACAATACCACATATTTTGGAGCAAGAAGGGAGTTAAGAGAAAATCCAAAAGCAATACAAATTGAAAAAAAAAAAAAAAAAGAAAGGGTAGAGTTAAAAAATCCTTGATTTTTGGAAGCTATAAAATGAGAGAAAGGCACGGTAGAGTCACACAGCGGTCACTCAAGCAAGATCAGACACTCCTACAAGGGACATTGCCAATTCATTTCAACTAAAGGGTTACAACAAACCTAGGAATGGCTACTGAGTAGCAGCCACAGCCTTTGCAAATATATTAATGTCATCATGAAAATTTCTTTTTGTTTTATGAGAGGGGAAAAAATTCAAATGTGTAAGAAAACCACAGTCAAAATTATTTCTTTAACCTTTAACCTATACAGGCTCTAAGTGGGCTTCCAATAAATACTAGAAATGAACAAATAGATACTTTTAAAAATAGCCAGGTTTATTAGCCTTCATTTAGTGAAGAAAAATAATTCAGAAGGAATAAGGTCTGGATTTAGATCTTTTTAACATACTAATATTAACTGTTACAGAATACAGGTGAAAAGATCTGCTTTCTAGACCACATAAGCCTTTAAAACTGAAAGACCACCCACCAACTTAACAAGGCTCTTCAACTATAGATGGAAATCAGGCACCTTAAAGAAGTAATTGTAATTTATCGGTTAACCCAGGTGAAAATTTCTAAAATTCTTAACCAAGGAATTAACTACTGGGTGAACCTCTAAGAAATTCACATTTTAATGGGTATTTTCTATTTTAAAAATTTTCCATAAGGTACACATGTTCAGCAGTTGAAACTTTACAATGTGTTTAACAGTATTTATCAAAGGGTGATGATTCAAATTATCCTACTATTTCAAAGTGTTCCATGGAAATAAAGAAATCTCATACCAAATCCTAAATAAAACACAGTTTTAAAGGCTTCATGTATCTTTAAATAGGATGTCTAATTTTGTAAAAAAATAAATGTAAAATACTATTGATGCCTATATATATATTAGCATATGCAAAAAAAGAAAAAGTTTTGTCATTTTTTTCCCCTCTTGCTCACAGTCCCTGGAAGGGTGGTACAGGATACTTACCCATCACAAAACATCTACAACAGGAATGCACCACTGTGCGCATATTCTTATCAACTCTCTTTTAAATTTTTTAAGATCCATGTTTGATTAATTTGTTAACCTTTTATAGGCAAACATTTACAATGCTTTTGATCATTTAAACAGAATTACCTTTCTTCCCTATTTTAAAGAGAAATTAAATCCCATTTCACTATTGGTTTGATGTGGTGAATTTTACATAGGCAACGATTAATTGGTTTAGTGTATTAATGACTAAACTAACATTCATATACTATGCACATACTGCAAAATCAAAAGTTTAAAATAGAATTGGAACAGATAATGATGACATAGCCACACTTTCTATTGAAGGCTCCAATAGACTACATCTCTGAAGGAGAAGGTTGGTTTTAGAAAGGTGTGTGGCAATAATCTGACTGCACCTCACCAAATGAAAATTCTGCTACTGGCTTAAAGGAGCCTTGGCAGCTCGAAATTATTTTTTAATAGAGTTTTTAAAAATCACACTGGTAACAAGTGAAAATGTAACTGATAATTAAAGGCTGCTATTCAACAATTTTGTACTTGATTTTTCAAAAATTACAAGTTTTCAGACTGCAGTTTCAAATGCAAGGAATATTAATGCAGATATTTAGAAGTCAATTTATTTTGCATGCTATTAAACACATTACTTACACTATTCCTATCAAACAGGGCTCGTAAACCAAATCTGAAAGCTAAAGCCCGCATCTTCTCTCTTTGTACTCTGTATTTTGATCTAATACTTAACAGTAAGTATTCATTAATAAAAATTATTGTAGCCCCACATAGTATGGTAGAATATGCTATTTCCCAAAAAAGTACAAAAATAAAAACCCTCTCTGTTAATTTACACCACAAATGACCTAACATATCTGAAATATAATGCAAAGGTTTCATTGAAAAACAAGTTACTTATTTTTTGTGTGCAAAACAAAAATATACAAATATCTGACCGGGCATATGAGTGCTGAAGGTGGGGATGGGGCAAGGTTTTGCTTCCTATCTCACATCTACTGTTTTATGCATTCTCAACTACTGTATGAGAAAAAGGGAAACATACTTAATCTCTGTTGCAGTTCACGTCTCAGTGACTTCAGAGACAGAATTTTCAGGTTGAAGAAGGGAAACATGCTTTTCCTTTCCCAAAGCTCCTGCCCAGGAAGAAGGCCCTCTGTTCCTTAGCCTATGCAGGGGGCAAAAAGGACATTACAGAGGGCTGAAATCACTCTGAGACAGAAGGGGGGAAGTTTGTGATGTGGCACTGTGCACTGTATCTGGTCTGCAGCCAGGAAGTTTTCATTTTGTAGCTCTGCTGCCAGTACCTGCTCTGCAGATTCAGGAAAAAAAAAATACATCAGAGCGCTACCTCAGAAACTGTGGATGTTACAAAGAATTAAAAGAGTTTATTTTTCTTTCTTTCTTCTGAGAGTAATTACTGTTTTTTAAAAAAGAAAAGAGTTGAAACTATAGTAACTGGAGGGTTTTTTTGTTTTGTTTTGTTTTTCTTTTTAAACTCCTCAAACTACCTTCCCACAAAACCATTTAAGTTAAATGGTACATTTACAGACTCACCTACATGAAGAATGTAACTTAAAACATCTGCTTAGACACATGCTTTCTGCTAAGATCTAAAAAGTGGCAAAATTTAAAAATATATTAGGGCCATTATATCTTAAAATGTGTGTTCCTGTGTGTACGTGTGAGTGTGTGTGTTCATTCATTAAAGAGATCTTTGACTGCAATTAGGTAGTTGGTCCTATAAAGGTTTCCTTGTGTGATCACAATTTCTAAAAATAAAATGCTCGAGTGAATATTTCTGCTAAATAATCATATCTTCAAAATTACTTTAAAGAAATCCCAATCCCTCCTGTTACATTAAGAATAATACCATCTTTCCATAATAAGCTCTGGTTGTTTACCTTATATAGGGTCAACAACCGATTAGAAGATAAAGCATAAACATCTTTTACTCTCTTAGGCAGTAGACAAATTCCCTAGTCTGTCCAGACTTATTTGTATGAGTGAATCTATTTTCTATTTTTGAAAAAAAAAAATATCTAAGCCAGTCTATCTTCAGGGTTCGGGGGTAAGCATGCGTTCTCTTGCTATTAGTCTAACTTGCTGAAAGAATCACAGCCATGTGTTTAAAGACCGGAATATAAAAAGCACATCACATTCTATCTAAGGACCATGTCCACCTCTTTCTATTCCAACATGCTAGTGCTCCATAGTATCTGAGAACAACTCATATGAATTCTTCATCTGCATCTTATCTATGACAACAAGATATAAGAAGAAAACCAGACCACACTCAGGATGCTATTTGGAAAAGGCAGTTCTCACCAGGGACTGCTTCAAAGATTGGTTTTTCTTCCGTCTCTAAAACAAATTTAAGGTGCTTTATTTAAATCATTGCTTGAAGACTTGCACTGTCATTCTACATGAATCGCAACCACTTGCAGGAGGAACAACATCGCTCCATTCATTTCAAATTTACGGCATTAAGAATTAATAAAGTCTCTATAGTGTCTGCATTATTAAAGAGTAATGATTCCAGCAGAAAACTGCCTGTAACAGGGTTACTGTTTTTATTGCTTGTAATGTCACCATTTTCTTTTGTAATGCCCTCTAAAGATTCTTTTCGCATGTACTTTGAACTTTGTTTACACTGATTGTATTTTAAAAATAAATAGATTTAACCTGGGCAACAGAAATGTACAGCGAATGCATTATGGTGATGACAAATAAGTGTTACTCATATCATCAACTGAAACTAAACCATGGATTTATATAACAGGTATCACACAGTTACAGGAGCATGACTTTTGGCAGTGAGCAGTAAACAACAAGGAAATGTGAAATACGACTTCCACTGGCTAGCCTTTCCTACAATCTTATTTATTACAATGGTATTCTTTGTCAGAGAAAATTCTTTAATTATTTTTCTTGCACAGACAAAAACAACATAAGAGCATCAATGCTATAGCATATAAAAGACAGTGATCGGGAATGAATGCTTCTAGCACCCTTTATGTCTTTATACCTCAAAATATCTGTAAAATAAGATTGTTACGATTTATATCTTGTTTTGAGCAAGACCGAAAGTGTTCTCTTGCACCTTACAGTCACTTTATACACAATGTTAAAAAGTACTAAAATGATAAAACTTATATAGGCCTGTTTTGGCATTCAGTGTGAGATAGGTTATCAATAAAAGCCACTTAAAGTAAAAAACAAAAAACAAAAATCATAAAACAAAAAACAAAAAACACCCACAGTTTCCTTTGCTCAAAAACTATAGCAGACCATTACACGTTATTTTCTTTCTCATGCTGCTATTCACTTACACACTGCATATTTGCTTCAGTTCTCCAAGGGAAGAAATGTGGCTCTTGTGGGAAAGGTCCACCCCTTTCTACATGTTTGCTTCCTTGAAGGAAAAGGAACACACCCCCTTACATTCTTTGAAATGTGTCCAACATGCACAGAATTGTAATACACTATATTAGTGACTAAATTAGAAAGTCTTAAGTGATAGTCAAGTTTTGTTAATATGCTGTGCAATTTGAATCCAGAGAACTAAATGATGCATACGTAGGTAACAGAAGTATAAACTAAGTTCAGTCTAGCATCTACACTTAGATGCTTAGAACCTTTAAAAGTGTCTGTGTTAGAGATCTGTGAATGCTTTTGTGCATGTGTGTAGTATAAGACAGCTCAGGATGAGGCCCATAAATGGTATAAGGTTTTGAGCGTGTCCTTTGAATTTAAGACCCATTAGGGGAATGCCCCCTCCCTTTCATAGATGTATTAAAGAAAAAAATATTCAGAAACTCAAGTATCCATCTTCCTAAGTAGAATCATAGAGTGTTTGCAATAACAGATTTATAAGAATAACACAAGTCTATGTACATCATCTTAATGACTAAAAACTCACACCAAAGTTGGTATCCACTCACTTCTACCTTATTAAGACAAGCGATGAGACAGGACAAATTGCATTCTAAAAGCCCCTTCTTTCCATTATGTAGAATAACACACTCTTGAAGCAAGTTTTTCTTTTTGTTCTTATTTTCTAATAAATGTAATGTATAGTACTCCGTATTTGTGGGAATGTGTATATCCATCTACTTTTATTTTTCTAGACCCTGTTTTTAATTCTACTTTTACATAGAAATTTGCAAATGTAAAGACAGAGTAGGCAAGGAAAAAAAAACTATCTCTTTTAGGATATTTTAGTGTTTAAATGAGATGGTTTGTTCCTTTGCAATTTGTTCATCGGACATTTCAGGAGGAACTCAGCTACATAATTTCCAGGCCTACAAAATGGAAGCTCTGTTGTTTTCCCTGCTTTACACTTGGAATAGAGTGAATATAAACAGTGTCTAGATATACTGCAACTGAAAGTAATAAACTTATTAAAACTTAGTAAGATATTGTTATGGTCAAAGAAAACCTGCAAGCATGTGCCACAAATCCACTCAGATGAAACATCTCATTCACTAAAATTTCCTATCTTATTATAATAATGCACAGGAAATTAAACACATAAATATTAATTTTATGTATCACAGAAGATGTAGGCAATGAAAATGCAATGTTTACATTTATGGGTGACTCATTAGTGTTTTATTGTGTGAAACACTAGGAGGCATCAGTTGGGTAAAAAAGGACTTCAATTTTAGCAGAAGCAAGAATTACTGCAGAGTTGAATATGTAAGAAGTTGGGGCTTTCAAAAATTTTTTTTATGTAAACTAAAACTTTATTCTTTGAAACTAACTCTCAAACATCGTATTTTATGAGATAGAATGATCTTTATATAACATTCAGAAAACATTACTTTATATATATGTATATAGGACTGATAAGTATCTATTACATTCAGATGTATGAATTTCATACATACATACGTAGTTACACATTTGTGTGGGGAAAATATCTGGTAACAGAGCAATCGAATAGATATTAACGATGATGCGTTTTCTGCTTAATTGTTCAATACCATGAGTATATGTTTTATTTCTGGCCAATTGTTTGGTACTCTTTACAATGTCTCTGAAAAATGCCTTATGCATTTAAGCCCTGCAGTAACTGTTTTGTGAAAGCAGACAACTTGGGATCTGCTCGGAAAGGGATGGAACTTAAAATTTCAGCAGTGAAGACATACATAAAAAGGCCATGTCTCCTCTTACTTCACTGGGGAAAGCCTGTCATTTGAAAACTGAGTTTTCCACTGTTTGAATGGCTCTTCATAATGATGAAGCAACAGGGTCGCAGTGGTACACTTATCTAGCCATCATGTGAAATTGGAGAGTCTTGCCATTCCTCAACAATCAGCTTTTATCTTCGACCTATCAAAATAACATGTGAACTGTGTAATCTGCCTTTTGTAAGGTGCAGAGACTCGGTTGTCGCTCCTGGTTTTGTGAATAGCCTCTGTAATCTGGTTTGATTTCCTAAAGATGACAGATCTCAGTGAACAGTCAAGCTTTACTGAGTGCAGGACAGTGCACGCGCTCAGGAGATTAAGGTACAGGACTGAGGACGGGATCTTAATCACCTATCATTCCACACGCAGCACACCAACTGAGTATCTGTGATGAAATCCTCTGGTGTCCAGGCAATCAACATATATGTGTAAGAAGAATACATGCATTTTATAAGTTTTAAATATTAATTTGCATCTTGTTTTCTCAAAGGATGTGCTTTTGATCGAAAAGTATAACTTTATTAATAATCTATTTATGGTCTACTCTGTGACCCTTAATTGCATATTAAACTCTTCGGTCTTGCTTTGAATCATGTCTTACAAGCCAGGGTTCTCTCTTTAATAACTATTTCTTTGTGTTATATAGCACAAAGATTGCTGCCCAGATATTTCCCCATTTCTGTCACTTTCTGAGATTTCATGAACTCGAAATATACCACACATTGAGTTGGGAAATAAACCACAAAATACACGACAGTAAACACAATAAAGTTTTAAAAGATAATGCTTACATGTGCTAGGAAGTTATTTAGTGCAGTTCTTTATAAAATAAATTTAAATACAATTAATCATTTATTAGAAAGAGATAGCTGTAGTGTTAAACAATTTATTGATTTGGCATAGTGAGGGCTAGAGAAAAAATTAATAGATAGCAGCAAATTTAAACCATGATACTTTTCCAAGATTCCATTTTGAATCACTAGATAGCCCTTTTCCCTATTGGAATGAACCATTTCCCCTCCAAGTTTTACAAAGCAAACATATTGACAAAGAAGAAAAAAGAAAAGGTGCCGCAATAAGTCCTCGTTACTAAAATTTCATGCAGTTATTTAGTGTTAATAGGTTTCTAGCCTAAAAAAGTTCATGTCTCTGAGTGCGTACTTTCAAAATGTGGATGGCTCAGGGAAAATGGAAAATTGACTTTTTATTATAAAATGTTCATTTGCTATCTACACCAAAAAATGCATATTTAATAAAAGTTACACCTTAATATTATCTTTCATTATAGACCACACACACAGCAGTCAAGATATAAGTAGCATAATTAATGAATGAAGTAAAACGCTGTCTTTACTAAGAAGTCTGAAAAATATGCCCAACATACCAAAGCTTTGTAAATTACATTAATACAAGACAGATTTTAATAAAGTTTAGTTCAACGTGAAGTAAAGGTATCTGTCAACTACTGTCTCCTTAACCTGACTGAGGAACCACATTTTAAACACACATTATATTTAAAGTGTGTCTTGATGAAAACTTTTAGAATTGGACTAGTCTTCTAACACATAGCTAAATGACCTTCCCTACAAATACAATGAGGTATGTGGCTGAAAAGATTTTTTTTTCCTCTTGAGATAGGATATTAGATAGGGAAATTTCATTTACCTATCATGTTTTGAATCCACTTGCTTTAAAACTTACTTCTCTTGATGTAATAATTTCACGTATACAGTAGAGGACGATTGCATGCTTCATAACTGTATTATCTTTAAGTGAAACTGTTGGAGATACCAAAACACTGCTTTTGCCACAATGGTACATACTGAACATGTTCAAAGACTAGCCAAAACTGACTATTTAAAAAAAATCACAGTAAGATATTTTAGTTTCAAAGTGGAGAGTGTTGAACTACTGAAAGCTAAAATAGCCATCCAATCTGAGGTTAAACGGGGTTCACAGGTGGTCACATTTCCAGGTCCTACTAAGTCTCCAGAGATTGGAGTTATTATACTTCACATAAACATCTTTACTCTGCCACCACAATTCCATTGCAAGGTGCCAGTGGAAAGGAGGCTGGTCACTTTTTTTTTTTTTGGCCTGGTATAACGTGGTGGCTGGAGTCTGCCTTACAGCATTTACAAAATCTATGCAGTCACAAAGCAGTTTATAAGACAGTTACTATTCGAGTTCGCATCGGATTCACAATAGTGAAACGCACTCTGTGTCAGAGCCATTCTGCACTGAGGACTGGTTAAAGAACTGGCAGAGAGCCTGACTCTACTTATGATACTGTCAGCATTTACATAGGAAGTATTTTATACAAAAGACACGCATTCCTACAACGTGAAGAAAAAGGGCTTCTTTTCCCAAATAACTACTGGACTAAGAAGAGTCAGAAATTATTCTGATATAAAATTTCCTTTCAGAATCAACGACCATGTTTTGGGCAGGAGAGAACATTAACATTAAATTTCAATACTTGCATAATATTTAGTACTATAATAAACAAGGTGCCATGCCTATTTATACTTTCTTTGTGCCAAACTTTATCACTGAGTTTGGTAACTTTCATCCAAAGTCCAAACAGAAGGCAATTTATGTGCCTTACCCTTGTGTGTTTTTTAAACAGCTCTGTACTGGACTTGACTGAAACAGCAATGCTCATGCTGAAATGTGAACAGGAATTGTGCAATGTATAGACTGCCACGGGCAGGGTGTTACTTTTTGTCCTCACCAGGAAGAAGCCCTCTATCAAGCCAGCACTTTGGGGAGAGGAGATGCACAAAGGTATACTCTGACAGCCAGCCGTGCTTCAGCTTAAACTAATCCCCAGCATTAGTGGCTCAGAAGCATAACCCTGGGCAAATCAGAGTCTTTGGGGGGACTCATGGGAGCATCTTTCCACAGTGAACTAACTACTAAATCTTAAAGCATCTACTTCAAGGTCACAGAACATTCTGTGAAACATTAAAACCCACCAGGCTCCACACGCTCCACCATATCAAACATGCTAATGACGTGAACTAACTTCATGAAACTTTAAACATACTGGTGTGACAGGAACAAGTCAGGAGTGATTTCAATAGCTGATGGCAAGCAGATATGACTATCTAAAAAGTTACTTTTAGCAACACACAAGGAAATCATGGAATCTAACGAAAAGAATGCACAACGAGCCTCAACTTCAGCTTTCGGGGGGGAAAAAAAAAGAAAAAGGAAAAAAAGCACAGGGATAGACCCAGTGCCAAGAAACAGATGGATACAGATTTCAGAGACAATACCCAGGCTATTTCTATTTCCTCGAGAAATGTCAGAGGTACTTACATGAAGGAAGACTCGATCAGATTAGTCCTTGGGATATTTTCCTTTCTTAAGAAAGAGAGAGAGAAATAATCTTTACTTCGTCCAGCCTTGAAGTGCTTCTCCACCTGATTCAAACATGCAGCCACGGCGACCCACACAGAACCTTCAAAGTCAATCCAATAGCAGCCCGAAGATGTCTGGGTGTACGCGTGTGCTCAAGTGTCTGTGACTGCGAGCCGAGCGAGCAGCGAGCTGGAGACGCTGTGTGCGTGTGTGCGCGCGCGCCGTGAGCGCGCGGGGGGTGGAGGCGCGCGCGGGGCCGCGCATTCGCGCGCGCCGAGGCCGCTCGGAAGAGGAGGAGGAGGAGGAAGGAGGAGGAGGAAGAGAAGGAGAAGGAGGAGGAGGAGAAAGTGGCTCTCAGCGGCCGCTCGGATGAAAAGTAACCAGACTCGTCCAGAAAACTGCGTCCAGGAAGGAAGTGACAGGAGACGAATGGGAAAAGGAGAGCAGCTCACAGCCTTTGAAACCTCGCGTAATAAAAGGCGGGGGTGGGGTGGGGGTGGAAGGATCCTGGGAGGAGAGGCGGAGGTGGCAGGGGAACAGCACTCGGGGATGGGGTTCTTTGCAGCACGTCCGATCAAGTGCCTTTTTCCTTCTTTTCTCCCCCCCTCCCCGCCCTTTATTTTATTTTGTCCTTGCCTTTGCTCGGCGCTGCCTTTTCCTCGCGGTCTCTCCCCCACAATCCCAGACCGTTGACACTCTCCTCGCAAGCAGGAGAAATCATCAGTTTCACTCTTGCAAAAGGGGGGCGGGACTAGACCTCGGAGCATTTTAATAAAACAAACATACAGCAGCTCCCTCCTCACCCCTCCAGTCTCAACTAGATTGATAAATTACTCCACTACACTACTTTAATTATGTATATGGTATGCAGAATAAATCACTGAACATCAGTACCTCAATCAAGCACTTTTAAATGATAATTGCATCTTGGTGAATCAATCTTTCCATTCCTGACATTTTGCTAATTTTAGTTTTACGGTGGGGTAATGGCACATGCCATACGCAAACCTAATGACAATTCTTTATTGCACAAAATGAAGACAACACAGCGAACGGCGGCTCCCAGCTTGTCTCTCGGCGCCGCCGCCGAGGACGCTTGGAGAGAACCGAGTCTCCGGCTGCCGCGCGCTCGCTCCCCCGGGACGCTGCGAGCCAGCCAGCAGGAAAGTCCTGAAGTCGGGATCTTTCCTCTGACCAATAGGAGCGCGACCCTAATAGTTGCTCTAGTCACTTCCCCCCCTCCCCCCCCAGTGGATGAGCGTTAGCCACTTCATTCTTCCAACGGTCCCCGCGCTCCTCCGTTACGCGCAAAAGCCACGGTCCAGGACGTCTGCAGCCCCGGATTCCAGCGTGCTTTCACTGCACGCCCATTAGAATAAGCGGTTCTCAGCCCCGAGCGTTTGGAGGGTTAGAAAGCGGCCGAAAGGTTTCTTAAATGTGAATAATGGACAAAATAATAAAAGAATTGCCAGTATGTGAAATCTCGACTTCACCGCGGGGCCATGAACTTTCTAATCAGTTTGGAAATATTTACCGAGGCGGCAGCTTCCTCGGAGAGTCCCCCCTCCCTCCCCCAATTCTGTCTTCCACACCTGACTGGACTTTATCCAGGTCATTAACATGTAAACCCCACCAACTTCCCAAATGCATTAGGCTACCCTTGCCGATAGCTGATGACTTCACTTATCCTGAGGAGTTTCAGCTGCACAGGAAGCAGAACTAGAGGCTGATAAGGAAGAATACTTATGTGAGGTTTAAAGCAGAATAAACACTTTTCCTTAGCGAAAAGTAGGTTACACTTCAACATTTAGCAAAGGCGACTAGGGATTGGGAACCCCCGTCCTAGCCAATTACACCACGCGCAATTAAGCCAAAGATAAAATATATCAACTATGAGAGTACACACATCAGGAAAAGACAGGATGGCATGCCAGTACTATAGATGATAAAATGTTTAAACCAAATGAGCATTTTTTTCATATTGCAAGAGGAAGAAGGGGACATTCACAGGGGACATGCACACATTGAAGGTACAGGCATAGACAAAGGGCATCCTGAAATATCTAGCTAATTAAAGATAGTTCCTCACTTAAAACAATTCCTTTCAGCACTGTGTGTTTAACCCAATGACTAGTTGCATTTCCTGTTAGGTTCTGCAGCAGGCCTCCAGACAACTATTTTAATGCATCAGGACAGTACAGTTCAAAAAGCCTCCCGCTTCATTAAAGAGACTGTTTGATATAAACAGCTTATTTTGGAAGAGTGGGCTCAATATTTCAGCCCCGGTCCCAAGGCTTCACTTGAAAGGGGATGGATGGTTGCTTTTATAGGCAAGTACCACAGATCAGAACAATCTTCAAGCTTCTGCTTCCTCACCCTTGTGACTATTAACTCAGCTAGCATGAATTCCTCACTTTTATTCCTGCAAAGTGTGGCAAACTGCAAAAACCACCCGAAATACTATTTTTTGCAGATTAGTATCTATAATATACGTTGTTTCCTTCCTTGTTTTTCATATAGTGAGTTTGCTACTACTCATGAATTTATTTTTATAATGTGACAGAAAGCATCTATGTCAGGTTTTCATTCAAGGTAGAACTAAAAATGTTTAAAAAATTTAAAGGCACATAGACATTGTAAATACTAAGATATGTTGGCATACAGTGGTAAAAATGAAATTAATATTTTCAGGGTTCACGAAAGTCCTGAAAAAAGCACACTTTTAAGAGACCATATGGGCTTTTGCCATAATGCCTGAAATTGATGTAATGAATTGCAACTACCTGTTTTACATAGGCAAATAGACATAGCCAATACATGGATATAACCGTAATATTTTTGATTGAATATAGACGGTATTTCTATTTACCTTAGTACACTTTAGTTTTAAGTTTGTCTTCCTTCAAAAAGAAACTCTTTTACCTTTTCACATTTTAAAGAATTATTTAATAATAAACATTAGAACAAACCCATAATTATCTATGATAATGCCAGCATTCAAAAGTATATACAACCCCACACTGTGGATAATTTGAAAATAATTTGGATCTGGAATGTATCACAGTTGGCCTTTTAAAATATAAGGTTTTCCCCTCAGCAGATTTAGCTTCTTAATTATGTGTGACCTAAGTTAATATTAGCATTAGTTTCCTTCCCATGAGCCTTTGTAGTTGAAGCAGAACAGAAGAGGTTATACAGAATTATGAACTATACAATAGAAAGTCACCTGAGATTTAAAATTATTCATGAGTGATCCACAAAGTGGTTAATCCAGAGTGTGCTTTGTATTCTTTAAGAACCACTGGATTCCCTCCCTTCCCCCCCTCCCCCAATCATCCTGGTCCTTGGCAAGTAATGGTCCTTGGCTAGGATCAGAATATTTTCTCTTGTATAGAGAAGCACGTTGAGAGTGTTAGGAGACCCGGGTTTTCTATCTAGTTCACGAATTTGTACCTTCCTAATAACATGTCCATACTAGACCTCAGTTGCTTAAGTGTTAAAAGAGTTCTCTGGTTCTATTCCAGTTCTACCATTGGAAAATAGAAAATGCTTACACTCTTTAAACCAATTGGAAGCTAGGGATTTATCCAGTTAAACAAAAGGTGATAGTTCCTTTAAAAGAAAATGATGTCTGGGATCGACGTACTATTAACTCAGCTTTTTTTCCTCCCTTCTGAGTCACCAACTTACTTCATCAAATAATGATCAGAAATGCTTTATAATAAATGTGTAGATACATTAACTTGGTTTGCTCCCTAAAGAATTATGTTTAGCAGTATATTTAATTAGAGCACCACAGAAGTTACCGGGAACATGAGCCTTGAGGTTTTTTAACTCTGGGAGAGCTAACATTCCAGTTTGTGTTCAGAGTTACATACCACCTTACTCCACCCTCCTGTCTTCACTGCGCCCTATATTAAAGCAGCGGTCTACTAAGGCCCTGTGCACTGGGTCTGCCTGCTTTTAAGCCTGGCCCACGCTGGGTGTAGCTCTTGAAGTGAGCTTTAAAAAATTATTTTAAAGTGAGCTGGGGCGGTTGCCACAGCAACCCACCCTGAGATAAAGAAAGGCTATAGATTAATCTACCCCTCAAGATTATTCAACTGTATAGTATTTGTTCTTCAGCCTGAATAGTTTCAATGCAAACATGATAACTGAACACAGAAGTTCAGAAAAATCTAAAAAGTAGTAAGATAGAAATCCCTGGAGCATTGAACATATTTTAATATCTTTGTTGTTACAGTCATGCTATCCATGACTTGTAATGGATGAATTGCCAAGGTAGGCCTTAGAGGTGAGGCGAGCTTTAAGAAGATGGGTATGGCCTTGCTTATAATGTTAAGTACATAATGGTTCTTTAACTCTTTATCACCGTTATACATGTCTATGCTATAAATACCCACAGGCAGCTTTACCCTGGAAGTGACTTTGCAGTGATGGTAAAACCAACGTAGGCACTCACCACATGCACGTCTTCACTGAGGGTCATTTGCCTTCCATTCTTGACTTCATCTCTTCATAGAAGTTACTTCACAGTTTGCAACTCTTCTTCGGCACCTTAACATGTGTAAGTACAGAAAGGTTTAGAGTTTTTCTTTTTCCTTAATGGTTGACATGAAATTACATTCAAATAGGTGTCTAAAACATTTCAAGTAACTATTAATTTTGATTTTGAACTAAACCATGTATGAATTGAAATCATCATTCATTGTGATAACCCTGACCATCTTTCATGTAAATGGTTCCAAATATCTACAATCCACTAGGTACAGCTTTAGCTCAAGCAGAATAGACAACACACGTGATGGAGAATCTGTACTAGACAAAGGATTTGATATTTCACGATAAGGTTTACTCATATCCTGTATCTCATATCTAAAGGGCCTATATTTATCTTTATTTCTGTACTTTTAATTTTACATCTGATGAATTACAGGGAAGAAAGTCAATCCATCATTTCCCAAGCTAACAAAATTTGTCAAATTGGGAAATGTTTGCAATGCAGCTGAAGTTGCTGAAAGAGCTTATTTTATATATTGCTGAAGGCCAATTTAAACTACTCTGAGATTAGGGATGTGGGTTCTGTACCATTTATGAATTCTATTACCAGTAGCACCTTACCCTTCCAAGCAGTGTTTAACTGTACTGCACAGACACGATTGCTCCCTGTCCCGATCTCTGTTTCAGACTAACTTTCCATGACTTTGAGCGCACGTATAAACCTTTTCTTGGCTTCATGCTGGAGCTAGTCCGAGATGGAGAACTAAATTTAAGGCTTATCAGACCCTAACAGTCAATATCTATTTTCCCATTTGTCTTACCAGGACTTTTCATGGTGAAGAGTCATTTAGAGAGCCTCTATATTGGGGTTAACATCCTTAAGATTTATTTTCATTTTTAAGTTGCTTCAGAGTCAAAAAGGAAGAAATTTTGACCAGTTTTATTTTAGATGTATTGGCTGGATTTCATCTTGTAGCTCAGGTCCACGGTGAGTTAGTCTAAACTTGATCTGGCAGTCAGTACCAGGTTACCTGGTGAATCCCTTTCTCCCAGTCTGCTTGGTTTTACAGTCTGTTATTCCATGGGGGGATCAGAGCACACATCTGCCAGGGCCTTTTCACCTTCCAGAAATGCAATCTTTATGAAAACATGTCTGAAAGATATGTTAAGGCTTTTTAAAATGCCATTGCAAATTATGATACATTTCTTCCTTTCCTGTACCTCTATGCCCAAATAAGGCTTGATATGGAATTGGCTTGGAAGAGTATGGCTGATTCAGAAGTGTCCACATTAATGACTACATTTAATAGGGCTTTACCTTACTTAAAGAATTGTCAAATGCTCATCAAAACGTTGATTCTATTCCATTCCTTGAAATAGCACAGAAACCTTCAATTCAAGGAATGGATTTTCACACTTCCCTTTTTAACAGTTTCTTTTAGATGCCTTTCTGTCTGTGTACCCTTTCATTTTTAAAGGTCTTAACGTGGGGTCGGGGGTGGGGGTGGGGGTGGGGGTGGAAGCTGTGTGAAAAATCTCATTTAGGGTTTTGATTCCCACTTCTTTGGGGAGCCCAGGGCTGGAGTTCAGTCCGGACAGCCGCCTTCAAGACCCAGACGAGGGACGCCTATGGTTTCAGCAGCTCACTCGACTGGGTTATTGATTGCAGGCATCAACAATCCCTCCCGTTGATTTGCGTGGAAAGTGAATCCGCGCTGGCTTGGGCGCTCGGTAGAGCAGCCGCAACGCCGTCCGATTATTGCCGGTCCTCCTTCCAGCACGGCTCTCGCCGACTGCACACTACTCCTTTCTCCGCCGGACTCTACCCCCCACCCACTTTCCCCCCGCCGCAGAGCCGAGGGGGCGGGGGCTCCTTCCCTGGAGTGTTTCTAGAGCCCGGAGGCTGCTAGTAGGGGGTGAGTGCGCCACGTGCCTGCGCCAGCGGCGAGGAGGCGGGCTCGGGGCCCTCCTGGGGACCAGCTGCTGGGCCTGGGGGGCGCGGAGGGGGCCGCCGCGCTGTCGTGGCGCAGGGCAGGAGGGAGTGTGCCAGCTCGTGTTTAGTTAGAGGGGAGGATGTCACGGCTTGAGGGGAAGCGGCCGGGACTTGTAGGTAAAGAGGGCGCGTGGTGGGCTCTGGGGAGTGGAGGGGGGCGC
>NW_006205007.1:3024571-3035766 GCF_000334495.1 Tupaia belangeri chinensis
GGCGGTGCAGAAGCTCGGAAATGGGCGGTGTCGGTGTTAGGGGAGCTCTCCACTGGTCTGATTGGGATCCCAGGAGTATTTCCCTTAGGTTGGCGAAAAGACGATCCCAGGAGCTGGGAATGAGCTCCAAGCAAGCCGCATACACACGAAGGGTCGAGTAAAAGGAACCCACCCACGTGAAGGGTACAAAGCGCTGGCGCGGCGCGCGGCTGCCGGCGCAGGCTGCCAGAGGTCTAGCATTTTGCAAGCCTGGCTGAGCAAGAATGGCTAGCCCAAGAGCACGGTCCTCATCCGATCCCAGCCAGCCTGGATTTTTTTTTTTTACCTGCCAGATTAATAGAGAAGAAGGGGGACCTAGAAGTGGATTCTATAGCACAAGCTCTCAAGATTGAGTAAATTATTTGTATTAAAAAAAAACTAAAAGTCACCCGCTAGCTCAAGTAGTGAAGCAGTGTCAGTGGACAGTACCTGTCTGCCCTTGGGAAAGGCCAAGGACTGGAAGTGGGATTATTGGGAGAAAACACGAAAAAAATCGAGACAAAAACTTCCTTTTCTCTTGCACCCTTTTTATTTGTGAGCACGAGGGAACAGTGCTGGGCTCTCTTGCCAAAATGTCATTATGAAATGCAGATCCTGTACTGTCCCTCGGTCTGTGTGGGGAGCGTACAAAAGGCCCCAGGCATCGTGGGATGATGGATGGTCTAAAGGCATTGCAGGGAACTGAGCTGAAAACATCAAAGGTTCAAAGTGTTTATGCTGTCATGTTCTAGACACTGTAAGCTGCTACCAGCATGGTAGCCGCTTGCCACATGTGGTAATTTAAGGTAATTAAAAGTAAATAAAACTTAAGAATTCAGTTTCTCAGTGACATGGGCCACATCTGAAGGGCTCCTAGTCCTACGTGGCTAGTGGGCCTTATTGGACAGCATGTTGAATGTTTGTGTCACTGCATCAAGTTCTACTGGAGGGTGCTGCTTTAGAGTTGAGAGCAAATGTTGGCAGAAAAAGAAAGAAATTGCTTTCTGATTCGTACCATCCACATCTTAGGGCAGTCCCTGTATTTCTGTCATTTGCAATAGTGTAAAAAGTTTTAAAGTCAGAATTTCAGTAGCTTCCTGGTGAACGAGATCTTGGGGGAACACCTCAGATGAGTAGCTTATTTATTTATTTTTTTCTTTCACAGGGACTAAAAAAGTTACATGATGCTCCAAAGTCAAAGTCAGGCCATAAATTTGGAAAGATCAGTCCCCTGACAGGTCCAATACACTTTGTGCCAGATCAGGGCACCTTATTCAGCATTAGATAGGCAAATTAACTCTGTAGAAATGTAACCTGACAGAAGATGTGGGGGAGGAGTACCCTTTTATAAGACATAATACTGCTAAGCATTCCTCCAGGAAAAAAAAAATAATAAAAGTAAGTAAAGTAAGTTGCGTGAGGAATGATACTGTCCCCCAAATAAAAAAAAATACATTATTGGTAATGTCATTGATTCATTTAATGTCTTTTCTAAGATACTAATTGGGATAACATGGCACCATCTTCTACTTAAAAAAAAATATCCAAGGAAATGGAATTATTATTCTAAAGTAAGAGCTAGATAGCATGCTTAAAGTCAGGGAAGAAAGAGGTATTACATAAGGTGAGAATTGTTAGCAAAGCATAATCCTCCTCAAATTTGATAAAGATATCATCAGATACATCAATTATGGTATTACTAGGTTGGAATTACACCAGACATGTTACTAACATGAACAAAAATTAATTATAGTTTACACTGAGACATGTAAAGCGACAGAGTAAATCATAAAAATTTAGACAAAGCCCAGGTTTTCTAGCTTCAACAGGTTTTTTTTTTTCCATGTTTGTTCTCTATTTTTTATTATGCATTGGGCGTGAAATGTTGGTAATTAGCTTTTAACTTAATCAGTACTTAAGGACCACTAAGTGTTCAGATAAGGGTATTCATGAATGCTAAATGATTTAAAAATAATAACAATAAAAAATATTTAAAAACCTTGGATTTGGGGCCAGCAGGTGGCATGGTGGGTAAGGCACTGGACTCCTACAGGACAGAATGCAGTCCAAGTCCTGTTGTCACATCATGTCAGGCACGTGCATGTGTGTCCAAAATCCCAAGAGGCAAGGAGAACAGAATGGAGAAGAGATTGTGACTTGGCCGTACTCTGTGGGGATGATTTCTTACTTTCCTTCTCTCTGTCTCTCTCTCTGGTGAGCACACGTGCCCTAAATACAAAAGAAACTTGGATTTCTCCTAACTAATCCATATTTAAGTTATTGTCTTTCTGTCTCTTATTAATTTGCCATTTGTGTATGGTTCATGGTAGAAAATGTCCTTCCATTCTCCCTGAATTCCAGTACCCCAGAAGAGAATATTTCCATTCTTGAAGTGCCAGCAGACTGGTAGAGGGCCACAGCCTCTGTAAGACTGAGTGCCGGCAAGGCCAGGCTGACTTGTAAGAGGCTGTGTGGCCAGGAACCAGTCGGCTGTGTCATGTGGTAACTTCACAATTATGCCCATGTCACTGAACTTCCCGGTGCCTCCCATTCCTCTGAAAAATGTAAATCTGTAAACTAGGGAACATGATGTGCAGCCCTGCAAACTGCTGTGAGGACTGAATGAGCTGTTCAACACAAAGTGCTGGAAGCGCCGGCCTGGAGATGGGATCAACCGCAGTAAAAGTAATCATTCTCAATCTCGTGCAAAGAATTTCCACCTCAGTACCATTGGGTTCTATATTCACTTATTTCTGGTCTATCACAACAGAAAGAATTAGGTCACCAGAGGGGTGAGAACTGGTTCAGGGTGAGAACTGTTCTTGCGCTTTCCGTTGAAGAGGTAGCAATCTCCAGGAATACCATTTTACAACCTGATGGGGTATAGGTTGCCTTAGTTGCCTTTCAGAGGCCTGGCGCTTCTCAGATACTTTCAGGCTTCCTTTGTCTCTTTCCCCCCTCCTCTTTTTTTTTTTTTTTTTTTGTGAGGAATAATTCCTATACTTAGCTGCTTGACACTAGAAACCCCAAGCCATCCTCTTTTCACCCTGGGTGACCTTTGGAATGCTGTTGTCGGCCAAGAAGACATTGATATCTTCAGTCTTCTGCTAGCTTAAATTCTTTAGGGCAGAGCCCGCTCAGAGTGTCTCCTGATGTCATTCCAATGTCTGATGGCCATCTATGGCAACTGTGCCGGGCTGGGCCTGCTGGGGAGGGGGAGCCCATGGAAGACCCAATGGAGCCTTCTGTTTAAGAGGGCCCTAGAAGTGTTCTGTAGGCTGTGTAAGCAACATCACAGCTGTGTCTAGGGGACTGTACTACTTGTTGAACAACAGAAGCCTTGGTTGTTGGGCATTTTTAAATAGTGTCCCCTTTGGGATGTTTATGATTCCGATTGATTTCATGATTGGTATATATATTACAGGGGGGGGGAAAAAACCCTCAGAGCATTAATAAAAATGCATATCTGAAATTCATGCTAATACTCTTTATTAAGAAGACCTAGTTAAGACAAAGGGGTCTAGAAACAAGAGATTAAATTTACCCAGAGAAAAATGTGCTTTGTTTCTTCTGTCTTTATAGATAATTTTCCAAATGCTTCTGACACGTAACATGTTTAAGTCTAAAAATTAGGAGATACATAATTATATCCATGTTTATATTTTTTTATTTTTTAAGTTTTTGCTATAGGGTACATGCACTGGCTTGCACGAGAGAGAGAGAGAGAGAGAGAGAGAGAGAGAGAGAGAGAGACACACAGAAAGAGAGAGGGAAAGTGAGAGCTCTCTCCCCAGGGGGATGGCCAGGCCATAATTCTTTCTTCTACATTCTCCTCTTGGGATTTTGGGCATGCACATGTATATGCCTGGTGTGATTCTCAAGAGACTGGATCTGGACACAAACACCGGAGTCGTCCATGTAGGATCCAGTGTTTTAACCTCCACACCACATGCTGGTCCACTCCCCTTTTTAATTGCCAGAGTTCATGTGCACTAGCCAAAGAGAGAGAGAGACAGAGGGAGAGGTAGAAAGTACCTCTAATGGGGTATGGTCACGCTGAAATCCCTTCTCCATTTCTCCATCCTGTCAGGATGTGGGGCACACATTCATACACACTCAGCATGTTTTTAAGCTGTTGAGACTGGGACTTCAATTGCAGTTGGCCAAATGGGATCGACTCTCTTCATCACTAGGCTATGGGATTGGTCTTTATATATACATCCTAATTTGCTAAGAAAAGAGAAAACTAATTTTCATCATTTGGGTTGAAGTCTTTCCAAATTATTTTGGAATATAGTGAGAATTAAAAGTAAAATGCATTGAGACTTTTGAATTTAAGTCAGTGATTAAAATAATTTTGTTTCACTACCCTATTTGTTGAGTCAAAACCCAAATTTGAAAGACCTGACTTTCTATGCACTACTGTTATTTCTTTTTAAAATGAATTTGTACTTAAATCCTGTCCAGTCAATAATATCCATAATATAATGATATTTGGAGTATATGTGCAAAAATGACACTATCTTATTCCATTATGGATCCAACTAAATAGAGTACCTAACGTTTAATGGCCATTTAGTATTTGTCAGACTGTATTAATATCATTATAAACTTTATTTTCTTTTATTTGAATAACAGATACTCCTATTATTCCCATTTTATAGGTCTTAAAGCTAAAACTTAGGAGGCAAGCAGGTATGTGGTGGTTAGGGTGCTGGAATACTGCATGGGCAAACATGGTTCAAGTCCTGGCAGGTGGCTTGAAAATTACACCAGGTGAATGTGAGTTCATTTAAAAAATCCCAGGAGGAGAATGGAAGAGGGGACTGTGGCAGTGTGACCATGCCCCCTGTGGGGTGATTTCTCACTTTCCCTCTCTCCATTACTCTCTGGTGAGTGCATGGGTCCTATGACAAAAACCTAAACAACACCAAAAGTAAAACTTAGAAAGCTGAAATGAACTGTCTAGGGTCACATAGCTTACACACAAAGAACATGAAATCAGGTTTTTTTGTTTCCAGCACTGCCCTTAACCAAAGTGCCATACCACGTCTTCATACTCTGAACCTTTGCTCTCTTACAGGGATCAAGAGAGCAGGAAATAATAAAATATATATATATATATTTTTTTCTCCTGGAAATATTTCATAAATACATGTCTCAACTCATGTCATCTTTCTCAAGGTAGACACTTCAAAGAGGCCCTTCACTTCTTTCAGTAATATGGCCTTTATTCAAATTTATTTAGAAGTCTGAGGAATCTGCTACACAATTGTTGGGGAAATCATTATCGTTCAGGATGAATTGTTGCTGAAAGTAAATCCAACCCGAATGTAGTAGAGAGGATGAAAAGATTGATTGTGAAGCATTAGATACCTGATATATGCTCTATAAATTGACACTAATGGCAGATATAGGAAGGGATTTCAAGGGTATTTCTGATATGAATGTGCAGCCTTGAAGGAGATGGGCTTGATGAGCATCCCTCGTAAAATGTCTGATCACTTTTTTAAATGATCAGTTTCAGCAATAGTTATATAGGAACAGAGTAGGACTGTCCTTTACAAAACGTGTACAGCAGTCAGGGAAGGGTAAGTCAGAGATCCTGAATTAGAATCCAGGCTCTGACACTTAATAACGAATCTTAGTTTTCTAAATGTCCTTTTTGTAAAATGGTGAAGAAGGCAAGACCTATCTGATGTTAATTCTGCTGAAAGAAGGGCACAAATCATGCTTCTGTAATCCCTTCGTGCCTGGCATACAGAAAATGCTCAATAAATGCTATCTATTGTATTATTTCACCTTCGAGAACTACCTCCATGTCATAGTTAAATAATGATATTGTGGAAGATGTTTTCTGTCAAATTTTACACCTGAAAGCAGTTTTTAACTTCATGATAGAGTATTTGATACTTGAAATATATACAATTTACCATAGTATCTTATTTTATTTTACTTTTTTGAGAGATTTTTGCCATAGGTTGCATGCACTCCCCACAGAGACAGAGACAGAAAGCAAGAAATCAGCCCCCCCTCAGGGGGGATGACCACACAGCAGTCCCCTCTTCTCTAGTCTCTTCAGGATTGTGAGCATGTACATCCCACGTGCCTTTCAAGCCACTGGTCCAGGACTCGAACCACTGTTGGCCACATGGAAGTCCAGCACCTTAACCACTTCGACACTTTCTGGTCCCTATGATACTATCTTGATTGAATCGACATCTGTTATCTTAAGATATCTTACATTTTTCTTTGGCTTATTTATATTACTTGTGTTAGTGTTTCATGTAATATTTTTTTGAAAGTTTTTTTTTTTTGTATTCATACCCTATTTTTATCAGCTTACAAAAGTAATTATACATCCATTTGCCCAGAATGAAGTTCCAAATTTTTATTTTTTATGTAAATTGCTTATTGATTGCATAATCTTACCCTTAAATTTAAGGAACCTTAGCATAAATACGTAGAATTAGTGGTTTCCATTAAATGTGACTTTTTAATTCCTGTTGAATCAATGATCTCATCTGTGTAGTGTAGGCAAAATTGTGAACTGCTGAAGTGTGTCTTTGCGTCACTCCCATACTCACCTTCAACATGCCCTTCTTTAACTTTGGCATGCTCCACTCACCCAGCAGCAATTTTTAAAATCAATAATAACTCCTTCGTGAGAGCCTCTTCCCTCCGCCTTCTATGTGACCTACAAGGCCCTTCCATTCTTCAGGGCTGCTTTCTGTCCTAGAATTCTGTGTTCTGTCAGAGCAGCTGGCCACTCTAGCCACTTAAATCCACAGCACAGAACCAATGTGCTGCTCCATGAAATGAATGTGTCATCAAAAGTTTTCCGAGTCCATGAGCCAAAGGCGCATGCGTGACGCCACACTTTCCCTGCCAGGTGGGGCAGGAGGTGCCTTAGGGAGCAAATACAACAGGTCCCAGTGTCCTTCCCACATGCAGAGCACACAGAGATCAGACCTGGGTGCAAGCGAAGGGCAAGCCTGTCTCTCACTTAAAGAAGAAATTCAATTGTCTTTGAGAATGTTGGGAGGGGAAGATGAGTTAGATATGATGCTCTTTGGAAATTTGCATATTTTCCTCTTTTCAGATATTGTGCTTTTTGGTACCTGTTGGTCAGGTCTGGTTTTTAGTCCTTTCCTGCAGAGTTGCTCAGCACACGGGTCCTGCAGGTCCCTTGTGCCATAGCTACAGCACTGTCACTCAGACTCGCTCTGTGTGCTACCTCCTGCCCGCTAATGCCACAAGGGCTGTGACAGTGATTGTTCCTCTAGAAATGTCTTGGAGGGTATAAGAACGTTATGAACAGAATCTGTGCTGTTTCCCTGATGAAGCGAAGAATGGAAAGACTGGAGAGAGGTTTGCAGGGGAGGGGAAAGGTCTTCCTGCCCTTTATCTCCTCTGAAATCAAAGATAAGGTATCTTCCTATGTGCAAATATGGGGCACACATACATATTTCCTAGTTTCCTATAGCCCTAAACCTGTAACCACAGAGCCTCCATAGCAAATGGATTGTATATTATATTAAAAATCAACACTGAAGAGATTCAGAAATGAGTATGAGTCAAAGTAAAGAGACTGAACAGTACTTATGTAAGAAATATTCTACAATCGTAGTGTTGCTTTTGTTCCCTTAGCAGTAGCTCAATGGCTAACCAATAGACTCACATATTTTTTTTTCCATTTCCTTAATTCCTTCTTCCCTTCTCTTTTCTGCTTCATCTTTTCACTTCTATTATAAAAATTTTATTATCAGTTGTAAACCTAGTAGAGCCATATACACACTCTACAAGCACACTGCTGGTTATTAATGATCAATTCAGTTTTTTTCTTTGCTTTCAAAATTTACTTTTTTTTGTTGTTTTAGGACTATGAGATATTGCTAATAATATTTTAGTGGTTTTTCTACCTATTGAAATCACCTCAGAACAAAATACTACAACCAAAGGAGCTTCTTTCTAAACATCTGATGATGCGGATGAAGTGGTCATAGAAGAGTTCTATGATTATTTATGTTATTAATTAGTACAGTTACTCTCCTTACCATAATGATGAACTTACATGGAACGAGGCCTGTGTTGGCATCGTTACCTGCATTTGCGAAGGATTTACATCCAACCCTCCACACATTCTCACCTGGCCCTTACGTAGCTGTGAGATTCTAGTCGGTGTAGCCTATGGCCACAAAATAACTCACCCACAGGAGAACCAAGCCTGTGGTTTCCCTCACATTATCACTAGGTTAGAGCCTCCTTGGGTCAGTGATGATTAATTGCGTATTCTTAAACTCAGTGAATGTCTGTGTACACATTCTTCTCACAATAAGCACTGTCTGCCTTGCTTTTTTCAAAACTGACTTTCCCAAAGAGTCTGTCTAAGCCATTTTATACCTTAAACTGTATTGTTAATGCCTTAAAGTCCAGTAGATCTTGAGAAAGGGTTTTTGGCTTTTCACTAATGTTGGGTGATGCTTATCATTTGGCAATCCACATAAAATAAAAGAACTGTTTAAGTACAGTACAGTAGTGCTTAATCATTTAACAGTAAATAAAAACAATTCATGCCCATAGCTGTATTCATGCCACCCGCACTTTGATATCTTAGCACCACTACATGCTAGTTGTCTTGCTATTGTCTTTGACAAGAGAAGTTTCTTATGAGGATGTGAAGATCTAGTACAAGAGGGCAGTTTATCTGAGTGCCTCAGACACCTAAGATGCCCCCTGAGGCCTACTGAGCCCGTTTCAGGAATCTGCATTTTAACACACTGCCCAGGCGTTTCTTACATTTTGTTTGCACGCCCTTGTCTTAGGGTGAGAGTAAGCATAAGATGTATAAAGGCCTTCTGACACCATAATCTTTTGTTCTAGCAGTCATTCTTGTTTTCTCAGTTAAACACACTTTCTAAAACTTACATTTGTGAACTCTTTTTTCACAATAGTAAGAATGGAAATTCAAAATAGTGTGAATTTGTCCATTGCCTGTCTTGGTTCAAATGATCAAACAAGAAAAAAAGATACATATCACATACATTCCACCCGTTATAACTTAAAAAACAGAGAAGAAATAGGGGGTCCTCGTTCTCTCAACCTTTTGTCCATTTCTTTATTTTTTTACTTGTCTGAGGGATAACCCTTATCTTTCCTTGGACTCTGTTCTTTGGATTTTGGAACCTCAGCAAAACCAGTAAGGTGGACTTGAGATCTGGGGACCCCTACTGTTGGTGACGACTGACCCACAGCACATTCTTACTTTAATCTGCCAGCTGCTGTGAGCCTGGACACCCTGCAAATAGGATGAGACTGGGCATGCTCACTTCAGTCACGTGGTTTTTCCAGAGACTTTCAGTTAATAAGAATGTTCCTTAGGACCTCAGTGATAACTTCTAACTCCCAAACAACCATGAGTGGTCTTCACTACACTGCCCTCTCAGACAGCAGGGTGGTCCCTACTCCCAGCCATTTACCCCTCGTCCATACCCAGCTGCCGTCACGAACCTCTTTAGGATCCAGATATTTCTAACACTGCCGCTTAGGGGATCTTTGATGTTCCTATTTCTTGTCTCAACATTTTTTTTTTTTTTTTGACAAAGACAAACATTTTCTCATGCTGGCTTACAGTAGTGTGTGTGCTAGATTCTTCTCCTTTTTATTTTTTAAACTCTAACAGACTTTATAAAATAAGAGGTATGACTATGAAGTGCTTTCCATCAACTCAGCCTTTGCTGTGTGTTCTGAAAGGTTTAAGTCTCTGTGTGACAGTACAAGTTTTGGGGATGAGACGTTTCATGTTAGGTTACCAGGGTACTCAAGTGGAAAAAATATGGCCATCTGGTCAGTAGTGGATCGCAGTATTTTGTTTTGCCCACTGACTTCACAGGCTTGAGACTGGTGTCAGTTTTAGCTATTTGGAATTCCTACGTGGTGGGCTACTTATAGCAATGTGGAGAGGGCGAGGCGGGTGAGGCATGCCCTTACAGACACACACCACCAATGATGGGCCAGATTCCTGTTGGAATGTCCTCACACAAAAAACGAGGAAATACCCTCTGTGGGATAACAAAAACTTCCTCTCTGATCATTTGTGTACTGTCAAGCAAAAAGTTCTATCCATTCAGAAGTCTCATAGAGGTTAATGGGCTTGTTTTCAGTCACAAAATTACTTAGCAGAGAACCAGAGGCTATGCCTCAGATCTTCCTATTTCTGCCCTGGCATTCTGCCCTCCACAGCTCTGAAGAGAAAACATGATCCTTCAGGGGCAGATGAGGGACAAGTCACTCTTTCACTAGACCCCTTGGAGATGCAGGGCAATGATTGAACTTACTTGAAAATCTTGTGATTTTGCATACTTTGCTTTGGTATTTGTCTTTCACAATCGTTAGAAATGGATATTGTTACTGATTATTTTGCTTGCAATTGATTTGCATACTGTTATTGCGTATTGTTAAATGGTTTGTTGATTAATGTCTAATGTTGATTTGTACTAAATGCAATGGAATAAGTAAATACACTTGTAAATTTAGATACAATGTACAATTTGGTCACTAAATGGTGGTGTTCATTGTAGAACTGTTTTTATTATTTTAGACCTTGCAAGAGAACCCTGGTCACAATTTTCTCCTATATGCTATCAATATTTAAAATTTTACCTCCTCCTTTTTTTTTAAAATTAATTGGCATGGCTGAGTTTTAAAACTAATACTTCGTACAGACAAGTAGGCCTCCAAAGACCAAGGTTAAAATAAATTCTTTCAAATTTAGAATGTGGAAAATTCTACCTAAGGAATTGCTTTTTGCAAGGGAGGGGGAAGGGACAGAAGACAACTAAATATTTAGTTTGAATATTACTGTTTTCACAACTTTGACTAAATCAGTATATCATTCAGAATTATCAGTATAAATTATGTCAGTATAAAATACTTATTAATAATTATTTAAATTATTATAAGATACTTATATTAATATAGGATTCTTGAATGGTAAAAGTTCTGAACAGTTAGAAAATACTGATGAAGCTTCTGGGTTCCAGGGAGGTTTGGTAATTACACATACACACACACACGCACACACACACACGTACACACACACATGCCAGCCAGTTAGTAAGCCAACTACAAGAACTATTGACTATATTCTGCACTTTAGTACTATATATATATATATA